>NC_071976.1:9505637-9542190 GCF_026283585.1 Hylaeus volcanicus | reverse complement strand
AAATTTCAATGAAAAATCCAACAAAATCTCAGAAGCATACTTTCCATAGAATTACACACTGGGACACTGAAACTCCACAGGGTCCCAGTTCCCTGGGGATATTGGAAAGTTCCAGAAAAATATTTGAAATTTCATATAATTCCAATAAATCTACAAGTTTCGTTAGCCCTAAACACAAGAACCGAGATCTCACAAGGCATTTCCAGACCTCTACTGCATTTTGTACCACTAAAATTCCTCATATCCTTTAATATATCCTCCAAGTACTCTGGAACGTGTACATCCTATTTTGCACTTCAGATCATGCGAGCATCAACTCGCACATGTCTTCGCGTCGCGTGTGTCGCGTACCACGGTTTCGAGACACGCGAGTATTGCACCCCCATGGCTCGAAAGTCGTCGATATTGGATTTCACGATACTCGAGATCGCCTATATCGAGCGCCGCGAGTCTGCCGGGCGTCCTTGTTGCGTTTCGCGGGCATTCCATCAATCATGGAAAACACTACGCACACATGATCGTGTACGACTCGGTAGCGACTTGTTTTTGTTTCAAGCGTCTTCCACCTAGTTTGCCGCGGCAATATGTAAAGCAATCTAGATGACTAGCAGGATTTATGATACGTTCGGTGCCTCTGACATATTGGCCTTTGTCTATGTGCGCGAGGCATTCTTCGAGAGGGGTTCGTGAGGTCTCGAATACGCACTGTTAGTTGTTGGTCCTCTTTTCTAGTGTTCTCTTGTTTTAGTTAATTATTCATTGTATTAGAACTTATGGTGTCGCGTGGATGGTTATTGAAGATTTATGGTCCTTGGGATTCTATGTATTGTGAAATAGGAATGGCTTTGTAGGATAATTTTTGAGGATTGGGTTCTTAAAAAGAGAATTTATTATAATGTAATTCATGGAAGGGATTTTAGTTTTTTAATTAATGACATTTGGCTAGCAATCCTAGAATCGTCAATATTTATGCAAATATTGGGTTGTCCAGAAAGTTCGTGGCAATTTTTAAGAAATATTCAAAGACATGTTTGAATTTCGATATATATTTCTTGAATTATATATGTACCATTCTGTTCCACAATTAGCCCACATTTTAAGGGATGTCCACATGTTATTTGTTTTCAACCATTTCGATATATTCAGACCTGTACCGCCTACTAAAAATCGGCATGGACTTTCCAGACAACCCAATAGATATTTTCACAGATACAGAAAAAGAATTGAAACTCAAATGGAAGTATATCTCATCTTCTAAATAATATGACAAGTATATTATTCTTGATACTTAATATACTTCTGGATTCATGCACATTTTTACACATTTCACACATTCTCCCTGATTTTATTTGTCGCAATCCATAAACATTAGTAATGCATTGTTAATGACGCGTACATTCAAACCACCTAAATCACAAGATACAGAATATCACTTTACTTTACACTCGCAATTAATTCCCATCGTGTTAACTATCCCAGAAAATGTTTCAAATAGAACCTCACAACTCCCACGTGTCAAAGTTTCTTTCGGAACCCCCAATTATTCCAAATCAGGTAACTGTTCAGATATAAATACGATCGTGTTTGCGTAATAGAACCTCGAATCACTCGGCGTGCTCCTTAATCGCCAGGAAGTTGCGTGATTCCATAAATTTGCCCCTGAGAGCGTCCGTCTGCTAGTCACGCGATTATTTTTCCGAGTGCTTACATATAGGTCGCGTCATTTCCATTAATTCGAATCGCTTAGAGTGGAACGGTACGTTCGATCGATCGCGACGGGAACGCGAAGAGAAACGGTCGCTGATGTAATTGTAAAACGCGATCTCGTTATCGCCCGCGACGAACAGTGCGTGAATTACGACTCGGTTGTGATTTCCCGTACCCCGACCCCCTCTTGGAGCGATGCGTCAATTTATTATACTTTCCGCAAAAATAGAACGCATCGAGCAAGAACTTTCCGCTCGAATGGATTGGTCGAGGGTGGAAACTGCTGCATTTCGCGTCTTTGTCGTTTTAAGGTGGAACAGATAGTGTTTCTGTTATATTGTCACTGGTGCTCCCTGTTAGATTGTCACTCAGGGGTTGTGGCTTAGCTTGAGATAAATCTTGTATGGGATTTCTTCATAAATAAATGGTAAGTTTACGTTTGAAAGGCACAGAATTAATTTTTGTAATAAATGTACCTTCAATTCCTTACAATACTATCACTATTCTCTCTGTTAGTTTGTCACTCGGGGGTTAAAGGTATGTTTGATTGTAACTACAGAAGTGGTTCAGCTTGAAGTAAGAACTTAAATTCTTTTTCTGTATAAATAAATGGTAAGTTTACCTTAGGAAGACACAGAATTAATTTCTGTAATAAATACACCTTCGAGTTAACTGTTCGATTTGAAAATAAAATCGTGCTACACATTGTGCTGTAATATTATTTCTGCATAACACGTATTCTGTAATATTTCCAAGCACTGTCCTGCTGGAAGACTTTTGTTCATTTTTCTATGGAATAGCCGAGTCCACATATTCCCATACGGCACCCCGTACAGCGCATCACAGAATTTCCTTTATATCCGCAAGTTTCCGGTGGCGCAATATCCTTCTTTTCCAACCATTACATCGTCGATTTTCATGGACATCCATTCCCTTAAAATCATTGCGAGTGTGTGTATTTCTGCATCTGAAGCGAGACAAGGTACGAGAAAACCGTTTCAATATCTGAAAGACTATCCTCGCGTTCAAAACTGGACCGGTTTTATCTAAAACGTCTCAATGTTTCCATTTTTTAAATGAAATGTGACCTGAGAAATCTCTAGGCATTGTTATTGTGACTATAGATCAAATTGTATAATTTTAAACATTTCAATGTCTTAATGTTCTTTACATTTTTGGAATGAAATATAGTGTGAGAAATACGTTGTTACTATTGTCCTAACACCAGTAAAAATTTATTTTCCCAAATTTTAATTGATGCTTTATTATGCGTGTACATTTCTTTTAAATCTGTAATGATTAATTTCTCTGGTAAATGCAATAAATACAAAGTTGCAGAGGTGTGCAATTTCATGAATATCAAGTGTATTCTAACGGATCCCTTCTTTGTAATAACATATGTGGCAGCATTACTAATTAAGTTACCGTGTATTAGTGGAGCTCGATCAGCATACTATGAAACAAGAAAACAAACTGCGAGTTCATCGAAGCCACGGAAACATAATCGCAAACTTTCAACCTCGAAAGTAAAAGTTCCGCAGGGCTCTAAGCGTATTCAATTAAAATCGCCGCTGTTGCGCAACCTGTCTGTTTTCTTTATCTTTGAAAACGAACGAGTAGCCTCTTATCAGTTCGTGACCACAATTATTTCAACAAGTCCTTGCCCAATGATTGCGTAACGAGAGCTGACAACTCGTTAGAAGTAATTTATTGTTGTTAACGGAAAGTTTCACCCCTACTTTGAATATCGTCTCTCTATACGATTGTAATTAATACCAAAAGTTCGGCGATCGAGCTTTTAGTATGCAAATTTAAATACTTTCTAGTTTAAATAAACGGAGATGGACGCCGAGTCTTATGCGAGCAGTATTTACATTTTGAGTTTAAATTTTAGAATCTATTTATAATCTACAATTATATTAAGTAAATAGACATGTATTGAGAGATTGTGATGAACGAAATATTGTCGTTTATGGTGGGTGGAAATTTAATTACTCGTTAATGACTCGAAACTACTCGTCAAGTAAATGAAGATGAAAATTGTGAATTTTTCATAGTTAACTAATTCGATTGTAATATTGTTAGATTCCGAAGCTGACTCCGAAACACGGAGTCAGATCCTTGTTTATTTGTTTCTTCGTAAGTAACTCCTATTTTCTTATTCAAATGGGACAACGTCTAGCATAACCTAGCGTAATGTAATTCTTAGAGAAATATTTCGCACGCGTAAATTCGTTCCGTGTGCGAGACGTGACTTCAATTCGAAAACGCAGCTCGTAGAAGAGCATCAAGAAACGTAACGGGAGAGACATTTCCTCGACATCCGCTGAACATAATATTCAGAATGTTTAGCTTTGAAAATATGTTGACAAGACGAAAACGAGGATACTTGAATATTTCATAAAACCTTAGACACAATGGGACTCGAACCATACAACTATGCCTTTGTAATTATACAGATTGGGAACAAACTAATGTACCAATAATATAAATTCTCCTTTACAACAATAGTCCCTGAAAATTGCTATAAAAACATTCTTAACCATTTGCTGTCCAGATTTTCTCATTTCACTATACTTTTGTCTAGTCTCGCTCGACATACGAACACAAGGGATTAATAATCGAGTGCACGTTAGTCTAGAAAACCGTGAAGGATGTTTCGGGGGATAATCTTAAGCTATTTTGTCGTCTGAACGTTTAAAGCTGGGGCCGAGCGGGCCGAACAGGTCCTCGACGGAAACTATGCAGATACTGTGCAACAAATATTTCATGCTCGCTGTCCTTTCTTGCCACGCGTCCGTGACTCGAGATAGGTCCAGTTTCGTAATGCATTCTGGGAATAAAAATCCTCCACCATGAAACTTGGAACCGCCTGATCGAGCTACCTCAATTTTCCAGTCGAGCAACGGAGGTCTATCTTCGAAAATAAGAAACGCCAGGGCGGATGCCAGCCGGAGGGAACATACTATTTCCGCGACGTAATAATTCACTGGTCCACCGGCGATATTGCGTCTCACTTCGGTGACAATAGGTCGACAAATTCGCCATGCATGGCGCGAGAAAATCTGCGTGAAGGGGACGAGGTACACCAAGTACCATCGGCGATCCTCTGATCAGTGATCGCTGATCACTCGCTATTCAAGTCCGTCCTCGCCGCTCCGAACTCTTCTTCCTCGCGAGATCCAATTTCACTTCATCTTTTCTCCTCTTCCTCCTTCGCTGGACGCAATGAAAATCCAGCTTGGAAGTTTCCCCTCGGTCCGTCGAATTCCGTTTTCATAACTTTTACGCAGTCACGTCCGAGGACGAGTCACGCTCGAGTGACTCAAGGCTGGACCGTCGTCTTTGCTGTTGAACGACGACTGGATCCACGGAGGGATCGCAATAGATTCTCCGTGAACTTTCGTAATCATAATTGAGCCGTTCATCTCACAAATCGATTAACTCCGTAAAACAGAAAGTTGAGAAACGCGATCAAAATGAAGTAAATTATTTATCATTCAATGGGCAAACTAATTTTGTCGTTTAATGCTGCTAATCTTTCAATCTGCAATGCTGCAATCAGGAAAGTTATAATAAATATAAAAAGTTAGTTGGTTTAAGATAATAAAAACTGTCATTAGATCTATTCCAGGATCACTGAATCCTTAATTATGAATATTTGAATAAGTTGTAGTGAACCTAGTGAAAATAAACCTATATATACTGTGTGAACACGTTTGATAACGTTTCGTTCGGTTCGAAATACGAGAAATTTTCACAGAATCTTTATTTATGAACATTCGAATAAGCTCGGTTACCCCCAAGGCTGAATTCAACCCTTAGCGTCGGGTCCTTGCTCTTGAACGACAATGGGTGTACGAAGGGATCGTAATAGATTCTCCATGACGTCAATGCGCGAGCCACGCTTCTCTGTTCGTCCACCGATCAACAGATTCCACTTGCTCCCTTCGCCATCGATCTCTGGAACTGTACCGCCTGTTCTTTCTCTCGGTTTCTTTCTCAAGCGGTCCATTCTTCCTTGTCCATTTTCCCTGGGACCACCCGACGCACACTCGTCACGAGTCGACAGCCAATGGAAGGAGCCGCGGTCGTTCCAACGCAAAGTATAGCGAGGTTGCGTCTTTTAACCTCTCGACAAGGGACGTCGATTCCTCTGATCGCCAGCGGTATTGTGCTCTTCCCTTGCGAGGCTTCAGGGAGGAATAGACTTGTCTGGGTCATTGCTGCTTTCGATGGGAGTATTGTAAAAAAAAAAAAAAACAGAAGCATCGATTTCTGAAAGCAAAATAGGTTCTTTCCATATTATGCACCCACAACGACAAATTGTCTTCTGTTCTCTCGTTTGTTGTGGAAATGTTAGGGCATGACAGAATTTAAATCGACAAACTTATATGCGGTCACTATTGTTGAATTATTATTCTACGCTATAATCATTTTAAAACTATTATTAAGAAACGATATTTTTAACTGATGAAAACCGAACGAATCGAATAAACTTGTATCAGACCTCGATATTCGATAGGTCAGTCTGATGAAGGAAAATTATTTATTATTTAGCATGTGCATCGTTTATTGAACAAAATTTAACGCGATGTATTATATTAGTACACTATAGATTTTCGATTGCGAATAGTTTCGCACAGTTTATACAACAGGAAAACATAGCACGAATTAAAAATTATTTTTTAATAATTCCTCTTCCGCGAACAAGCAGTACATGTATATCATGTACGTCGTGTTATATATCGATCTCAGAATTCACGTGTTAATTAATATTTATCAAGTGAGAACGTGGAGACAGTTCGTCATTTAATAATTAAATAATAACGACTAGAGTGTAGATATTTATACATTTACAACGAGTGTAAATATATAAAAAGATAGAAGGATAGCAATGACACGTGAAGAAGATGACAATTTTAATGAAGTCTCTATCTCACATTTAACCTAATAAAACATGTCCAGGTCGAAAAGGAGACAGTATACGTAAAAGCGCAATAATTTAACGACGTCTAATTCCGAATTACAGTCGAGTATCCTCGAGCAGTTTCTAATTTGGCTCCAACCATCGAGCAGCGTTTCTCTCTCACCGCGAGATCGAAGAACCTCTCAATTTTTTCATCTAATTCGACTATCTCGATCAACTCGAACGTACCACGGATATTCCCGGCAGCTCTTCATTCTCAGCTCGCCGGCTTAGACTCTCCTCTTTCTTATCTCTGATGGAATCCGATGACGGAAATCGAGCTTCTGACCAAGTTCACGGTATCGATCGGAATTTAATTTACAGTCGGCGCGAATTTTACGCGCTTTAGAGGCGGCGAGTAACGAGTACGGTATGAAAGTAAACTGATTGTGGAGTAATCGATTGACGCGTTTACCAACATATGTGGCTGGGAAGCTTTCCCACTTGGAAGCTAAATAAATTAATTGTAAACGCGAGGCGAAGATAATCTATAAGACTGGCAACTGTTAGATTCGGGTAAATAGATTTTTTTAATCAATTCATAAATCACATTTTAGTTTTACTGAAAATAATGTTCTACATTCGAAATATCATCTGGTATATTAGGTACACTTTTGCCATTTGTAAAAATAATGTTTATTATTCAAAGTATGAGTTGAATACACTTTTTCATTTGTAAAAGTAATATTTTTTGTTAAAAGTCTGATGTGGTATATCGAGCACACCTTGGCCACGTATGAATTTTAGGCATTTAATTAAATAGGTCTATATTTTATCGATCGCTTCTTTAGGCCAGTTATACAATTCATTTTAGAGGTTCGAATTTTCTAATCAAAATTCCTCGACCCAACGGCGGAATGTTTGCTCGGTAATTGTACATTCCTGACAAGCTGTATTAGAATTACTAACAGCTCCCACTACGTTGCACTGCAACATAATTTCACGTACGGCTTACCACTTTATACTAAATTAATCGTTTCCAGGCAGCTTCAGATTTCAAATTAATACATGAATACCATAAGGTGACCTATATTATGTCATTTCTTTACTTATCACTAATTTTTCAAGCATGCATCCAATTTGATTCATTATAATGTACAGGTATTTATTATACAGGTTGCTCTTTTTTATTAATTTTACTTTATCAAATTTAATTTAATATTATTCGCTGCCTCACATTGAAAATAAAATGTCATTATTCTTTACCTTACGTTTATTGAAACAGCATTCTCGCGACTATGCTGTGGAATTTGTTTAAAAATCATCGTTACGTCGTTCATGCTTCGTCCCAAGATTTATGATGCAACGAGGAAAACTGTACAGCACCAAGTGTCATAAATCTTGAGAACGTGACGTTTAAATATTTTCGCCCGCTACACTCAGGGTGCCTATTGTAACCCCTTCACGCGGGCTCCAGGTTTAACAAGCTGCAATTTTCGGCACCACGTTTGAATAAATGTTGAGCTTGTGATAAATAAACTGGAAGTGTTTATGCAAGTTCGCATTTCTACAGATACAAATATCAAATTTAAATTAATGTATTTATTATATTTTAGACAGTGTACACATTTTTTAATTTCTACAAACTGCTATAAATGCACAAACATTCACAGTGTAATAATAACTAACTCTTCGTTAATGCTTCTTATCAGTTCATTATCAGTTCTCCTTGCTAAGAATAGTCCTCCAAGAGTAGTTAATAATCAGTTAGGACGGCTCGTCCTAGCTCACTCAAATCCAAATCCAGAATGGTTCTTTAAGAGCAACCGTGGATTTAATAATTATTCGAACCTCCCGACAGATCCAACCTGTGGGGCAACGGTGCGCCGCCCACCTGGCTCTGAAGCCAACCGGAAAGGATCAATCGAACGTTGAGTGAGAAGCGTTTCTAGCAAAGTTGACAAACGCCATTGTGACCATGCAATAAATAACACTTCAAGTCTAACTGTATTCACGCCACTCAGGCTTGCTAATCAGTTGTTCATTGAATCGACGATACTTGATCGATTCTCTCCGCCAAGTAACAATAGCTCTTTGAAGGGATTCCGCATACGTGATGGATGCTCTTTCGATGCTCGTGTGTACGTATCGCCGGGTCTCGCTATTCCCAGACACATCGATTCCTCTCCATTCATTTCATCGATACCTTCCCTAGGAATGGAGGTGTTTCGCTTGTAAACGGCGTGCAGACTTCCATCCCCTTTTTCCACCCCTGCCTTCGCACTTTCCGCCACTCGCGGCGTTTCTTCGAATTCAGTCGCTTCAGCGGCCACGATTTTCCTCTCTGTTTCTTGTTCGTCTTATCACCGATACCCCATTAAACTTCCACGAACGTCTTGCCTCGAGACTCGTGGACCATTCACTTCCCACGTCGTTGATCCTCGAACCTCATTATTTAGAGAACCTTTAGGATTAGAATTAAATGCATGGTTTTTCTTGAGATAATTGAAGTCTGTTACATAAAAATGTATAATTATGTTTCAAGTGTGTTTCTTTTTGAAGCAACTAGGCAAAGCCTTTCCAGAGAGAAAGCCTCTCCTTTCAACAGATCAAATTTTTATTAAATGGAATTATACATTTGGAGGTTTTACTTTTCAGACACCAATGCCTAAATTAGTGTATCATAGACTTTACCTTCCCACAAATCCTGAAAAGATAAATTTTTGCAGATTCTTATAATTAAAAATGAAAATTCTGACTTGATTTCTAAAATAAAATCCGATGTTTATATTTTCAACATAATTTCAAATTCTTTTCTTTTAAATATGTATCTAGTTTATTCATAAACCCATCATCTATCTGAATAAACGAAGAGTTTTGTAATAAAGCAAGATTTAAATTACTCAAAAAATAGCAGAAGAATGACATACATACGTATACACTTGATTAGGTAAATCGTATATAAAATTAGCAGCATTTTATATTACCTCGGTAAAACTCCACGACGAATAAAAACTTCAAATTTGTGTCAGACGGATTCAATCGAGCAAGTTTATAGGAAACGAGCAACGCCTCGCGTAACGACCTACTAAAGATGGTTCTTTGATAAGTCTGGAGTAAAACGCTCCCGACGAAATAAACCGAATTTATTTGGACAGCTTCGTCCGCCGTCTATACCGCGCGGGGCACAAAACGCTTCTAGTATCCTATAAACCGGGAACGAAACAAGGTAATCCCAACGCAAACAACGTTACCGTGAAATATCAAATAAAACAGTGACTAGTAGCGACAGCATTAAGTGACACGACGAAACCCGGCGAAAACGAGGAGAATGTATCGGACGGAGAGGAAGATGGAGTGTGATAGGGATGAAAGTTACTCGATAAGCGGGAATGGGCGACATTCAATTACGAAAATTGCGGAAGAACGGGAAACGCCGAAGGTTCGCGTTTCGTGATCGATAGAGTTATTGCGCGCTGACGATCCCGTGGCAGCCGAAGAATTGGAGACGTTAGATTCGTTCGTTTATTGGCGAGAATGTGATAAACTTGGACAGAGGTTTCCCGTGGAAACATTCAAGAAATTGGGACGAGAAAAGGAAGATAAACTAGTTTTATTTGTTACGTTCGTTCTTCGAGATACACGATTGCACAAAGGAACAGCGTTGGTCATTTACTAATTTTCACTTGGTGTTTTCTCTTGTTGAACATTCAGCGTTGCTTCATGGCTGGGCCACGTGAATGAAACATTTCAAGTAAAATGTTAAAGATAAGTACAAGGTGGGACAGTGTGTATCACATCTAATTTCAAAGAGTTAACGAAGAATATCTTTGTGTGGGTCGATTGAGGAGATACTCTCTGTCTCTGACTTAAAAAACAGATTTTTTATTAACAATATTCTTGTAATGTCTTTACAATATTTCCACCAAATTATATTTATGTAAAGCAAGTATGTTTGTTTTCAGATGTTCATTTACTGTCTATAAAAATAAATTCAACTAAGTAGACAGAAATTCTGTTCCTAACATTCTAAAACATTGAAGAAATAAATTAAATATACAGCTCATGCTCTATCTATAAAAACGAAAATAAAGGTGAAAGCAGAATAAAGAGGAAGACACAAAGTCTTAATTCTAAAACATCCTAAAACATTGAAGAAATAAATTGAATATACAACTCATACTCAATCTATAAAAACGAAAATAAAGATGAAAGCGAAATAAACATGAAATAAATACGAAGGCACAGAGTCTCAATCGTTATCACCTATTATTGAAATAAAATTCAGCCTCCTAAACACAAAATTATCCTAAACTACGTAAGCGTTATTCGGCCACGAACGAAATAACGAGCGCCAGAGGGCTACGAATTTGTCGAGTCCCTGAAATTCGCGTGCTGGGGGTAAATATTGACGGATACAAAGATTTCGGTGTGTGCGGGTATCCATGGACGCACGGGGGCCGATAGTTGTCGACGATAATCACGGTAATGGGATTGCTAGCGCCGTTCCTGCGGCCGAAAGGCAGTCGCAGTGAAAATTTATTATGCACACGACCGACGTACGTGCGAACCAGAACGCGTGTGTATATGTCAGTCGCCAGCGACGCCCGACTCAATTAATGCCACGCTAATTGGTGCGGCGGTCATTGCAGTCCACCTGGTAATTTCATTTTCTTGACGGTCCGCTCCCCGGGATCATTTTTCTGACAAGGAATATCCACGATGTATCCCGTCCATTTACGTCGCGGGTTTGTAAACGAGGGCAAAGGTAAGAGGTATATATTTTTTATGCGTGGTAAATCAAGTTTAACCCTTTGCACTCGAATTCGAATGTTCACTCAGAAGGGACTGGTCTGGCAAAGTCCGTTAATGAGCGTACGGGAATCGAAATTTGTCGAAAATGCAGGTTTCTTTGAAGTCTACTATTTAAAAAGCACCAAAGAACGAATCAAAATATGACGTATATACTCCATGGAAAATTTTAAATATAATATTAAAGCAAAGGGTGGGTCAGCTTTTAAATTAATTTCAATGAGCTAATCAAGAATATCGTTGCATGAGAAGATTAAATAAAACCTCATTTTCCTGTATTCTCAACAATTTTTCAAATATATCTGTTAGTCTTTGTATTTTTACTAATTTCGTTTACTGCTGGTATTTTCCACCAAAAACTAAGGAAACTTTGGATCTCTAATAGTTTAATTTTTAATTAGAACCATTCGGAGTTTCACCCTCGAGTTTCCGCAGCTGAGAATGATAGGCATCCCTTATTTTTAGTCGCTTCACGAACTTGCAAACTCTCAACAAATTCTGCGTTGGACAAGTTGCGGTGATCCTTGTGAGACAGACTGTCGCGACCCACACGCCTGTGTCATCTCGCGAGATAATGTCGGCGATATACTTGGAATATCAGTCGAATTCGCTTAAAAACAACTCCCTCGGCTTTTATTTAATATCCACCGGGATTATTTCTGACAAGACGGGGATGAAGTTGACAGGGGAATTTTTTGAACACACGGATCAGTTTCAAGCCTCACTGTGCTCATTCTGCAACGTCGTTTAAACAAAAAATTCATATCTGGTTACATTCAGTAATCACGAAGGGGAGCGTGATAAAATTTATAAATATAAATATAAATTTGCATTACCCTATTCAAATCTAAAAGTGTAGAAACCAAGACTATATAGTCTCGAAACCATAAAAGATTCTTTGATTAATTTAACAACTTCTGAAAGTGTAAACAGGTAAACACCAAGAAGGAAAGTACGAATGATAAAATTACTTAATTTATTTAGCCACTTCTGAAAGTGTAAACACGAAGAAAGAAAGTGTAAAAACAAAAAGGAAAGACGTAAGAGCTAATTATTTAATTTACTTAATTTATTCTGGAAGCGTGCAATTCAACATGAAAAGTACGAAAGGTAATTAGTTGATTTAATCATTTCCGCGTTCAGTTTTTCACTTTGTCGAGAACTTTGTCCGGATAAAGACAGAATTGGGTGAAACTTTAAACTGAAAAGTGTAAAGCGTTATGCAAACACCAAACGCACTTCGAGACTCCTCGGTTTCCTTCGAGCGACGATAAATATTTTATTTCCTCGAGTTTCTGGACCTTATGCGAAACTGTTTTTTCGCCGATGATCCTTACCCAGTTGCGCGATAACGCGTCATCGGCTTTGAATCCCAGCATCGAGACTGCAAGCTCTTTCCCTTTATAGCTAAATAGCTGGCCGCCTTATTTAATTGTATGCACTGTAAAGCTATTGAAAAGAATTTTCCAAAAGAGATTTTATAATTTTATTTTTTCACTAGACTCTAATGCAATGGAATGTATTAGATTATTTATTTTAAATGTAGTTTGAATTCATTCGAATATATTTTTTTATTAAGAAAATAAAACTCTAAAGACCTTCTTCAATAGAATAAATAAAACTTATATTTCTGGAAAAATGTTTGCCAATTGAAGTGCATGCGCTTATACAATAAAAAAGGAAAGATAAAAATTGTATAACAATTCATTTTTCTTGTTTATTCACGATGTATTTAATAAGAATCATTTTGCATCAAAATTAATTCGAACGGTACACGAGAGACTAAGTCTCGCATTTAAATATTTTCCATCGAAGTCAGAGTCAGTATTTGATGACATTCACCGAGTGTTTAATTCACTCAGCTGAATTTCACAATAATCTATCACAGAGATTTTGCACGTTAACCTAAATTCGTACGAATGCAAACAAACGACGAAAACAGTCGATAATTGATGGAAAAGCAAAGCCGTTTCATCAGGGATGACGCTCTACAAAAAAGTCTCCTTATATGTCAAGCCTTTTGTCATTGAATAATTTTGTCGGTTCATGGAAGATCAGAGAAATATGCAGAAAATAAAAGAGACGAAATAAAACGATATAGGTACTTGTTCCGCGAGACTATAAATAATTGGCTGGAAAGGTTAGGCTTCGAGTTATCTTAATACTTGACTGTCGAAAATTTATTTTACGTTTACTAATATATTTGAATATATGCTGCATTTAATCATTTAAATTGGCTGCTTGGTTCAAAAATAATTAGTTGACGATATAATATTAATATATAATATAATATAATATGACGATTAACCTTGTTTTCAAAAGAATAAATTTAAATACTATTCGCTGACCAACTATTTTTCTTCTTTAATAATATAGCAAATTTTCATTGAAAAGAAAATTCCATTGTCCATTCAGCAGACATTGACATCTCCTCGAGATTTGCTGTATCTCAACCATTTTTAAATATATTTCAACAATAAAATTTTACAAAATAAATTTAACACTTGTGCTTTAAAATTACACTTGGTTCAAATTAAAATACGAATCCAACTCTGGGAAAAGAATTCTTGAGCGTTGCCAAAGGCAACTGCGTGTGCTTCCTTAACCGTGAGAGGATACATCAACTTGTTGCGCGAGTTTTCACGGGTAAATAATCGTCGGAAAAGTTTATGAATTAATTCCACGTTACGCGGAGGAGAGTCTGGGCTGTTCGTATCGCGAATGAAATGGGCCACGTGCCTGCGATATAAGAGAACGATGGAAAACAAGATGGAGCCACGAATCAAGGTATTATCTGGCTTAGAACCAAACGGAAAGCAAGGATACAGGAATCGGAAAGATGGAGTGCACGGTCCAGGGAGCTCACCGTGGCTTTAGAAAAAGATAATGTCGAACTTCTCCACATAATCCCGGAGACGATGCCGGCGTACATGGTATCCGAGACGATATCTACTCGAACGAGTTCGACGAAATTAGCGGAGGCTTCGCGGATCCGTAGCAATCTCGCTTGATCCGATTTCTCGATCGGCGGGATTCGATAAGACGGAAGCGGAAAATAAAATTGATAAACAAATAGAATAGCGAGCGGAAATTGCTTTGGACTGTGCAACTGCACCGGATATTGTATAAATGACGAAGAAAATAAAGATCCTAATGGGAGACTGACCTTTTTTTACCGCGGAGATGAAATGGTCGACGTTAAAAAATTGAGTTACACTTAAGAGGGTTTATGAATGCCAGAAAAGAAGGCTTAATAAGTATGTGGTATTGCATTACAGTCAATACCATAAATATTCGTACCTTGAAAGTCTATTAAAGAAGCTCGACTAAATTAAATAATAGTTATAATATTACCAAATGATTTTTTCATGTATGTATATCAACATATTTATACAAACATAAACGTAGACTGACTGTATATAATATATATAAATTATAAGATATAATAGTATATATAGTTAGAATTTATAGCATGTTATTATATATAATATGTTACGTAGAATATATGAGATACGACGACACTTGCCAATGGACAATGGACAATAATCCTGACGATGCCATTCGCGCATTTTACATACATCTTGCAGGTCCACATGTATCTGCAAACAAGTGTATACATTTTGCATATTTGCATATAAAGTACACATTTTCATGCAAAATGCGAAACCAATTCCGTGCTCAATTTCGTACAATAACTATTTTAAACTTTCCATATTCATTCATACATATTTTAAAGAAGCACACTTTTTTTTCGTAGAGAAATATTGGTTTGTTAAATAAATATGTTTTCCGAATTGGATGGGATGAAAAGCACGCTATCTTGACCGGCCGCGTCGTTGATATTTATCAAATTTAATCGAATGCCAAAGTTAGAGGTGATTTCGTGCAAAGGAAGGTACATTTAAAATGTGTTCACTTCCATAGAAACTCGCGGGCGACGAAATTTTAATTACCTTAACGATCGGTTACAGTATTCCCCAATCAGCCGGGCGTTTATTTTCCATTCGAAAGTGTGCCACGGAAAAAAAAAGTGGGAATCGGTCGAAAAATCCTGCGGCGGTATTATAGAAGCCGCGAAGAGTTTTATCGAACGAGGGAAACTTCTTTAGAACGGGATCTGAAAAGCTTGGAAAAAAGTGTGATCAACTGAACAGGGAGCGTACAATAAAAAACATTTTAATCTCTAAATGGGCACCCGCAAACTTTTCCTGATAATCGAAAATTGAACTTTCGCAGTGGCTCAATTACAGGAACCGTGAGCGCGCGGAAATGGTACCACGGGATTTAAATTGAATCATTTCCTACTTCCAAAGAGGTATTTAGAAATTTTATTAAACTACATAGTACGCATAATAAGCTCGCTTTTGTTGGTCCCCAGGTTTTATTGTTTACACTTTGTTAAAGTAAAGTGCTATCCTTAAGTCATTTTTTATTTGTTAAAAATGATTAACGATGTTAGTCATTCAAATTGTTGGTAGAAAATAATACTTAGTTGATCATGGGTATACTGCTGACGTGCAAAAAATGCACTAGTTTGTTTTTATTTGTGTTCTTACGTTCTTTTTACTTAATTTCGGATTTATCTAATTAAATAACGTGTTAATTAGAAGGAATGCTAAAATTTAAAATTTTAAATGTAAAATTCCTGAATAAACTGCACATGCATATAAAAATACCAGAAGATTTATGATAATCGGCACAAATGCAAAAATACATAAAACATCAACAAAAATATAATTATATAATACATTCATTTAAATTTCAATCTTTTTCCTGCACCTGTGAAAATCTTAATTTCCATAATCAAGCACAATTTTCTCCTATTTCCGTGGAATATTTCAACTAGATTTTGCGATTCTCTTAATGAAAATATATTGAATTCTATCCCCTAATGAACAAAACCTCTTTTCCTCCAAACGCAATTCACAAAGGCTACAATCCTTTCCTGCTGGAATCGAGGCGTTCAGAAACGTTTCATAACCGAGCAAATCCTTCTCCCTCATTACGCATGGTTCATGGTGAATCGACTCAAAGCTTGCTCTAGTTGTCCGTATCTACGCAAGGTTACTTTGCACTTGGACGTAATCGAGAAAGTCGGTGGCTGGCGGGCTGCCAAATCGTTTCGACGTTGCCTTCTTCCACCCTGGTGATATTTCAATTCCCAGTATACTTATCCCGCAGAACGGAGGCAGCAAAGAAGATAGAGACCGGAAGAGCGCATAGAAGCGTCGCTGATTCTTCGTACCAGACTCTGGCCGGGGCTTGTACTTTCGACTTCTCGAGGCATTCATGGAACCTGCGAGAGGGAGCGAAACGGAGGATGAAAGGAAGGATAAGAGGGCGTCGGCGGGAGAGGAGAGAAGAAGCTCTGGCAACGACCGAGCTTTCCCACTAAAGTTTCAAAGACCCAGAAACTGTTCTTATTTATCTCCTTATGCTTTTCTATTTATCGCGTCTTGTGCTGTAAATTATCGCTTTAGCAAATATTGAACTCGACGGGAACGGAAGTCGAGTAGAATAAGCGTCTTCTGGGTTGTGAACCGAGGGGCTCCAAAGAGTGCTGAGGGAGTAATTCAGTAGAATCTTGAGCGCTTTGTATGCGAAGGGTTTAAAGAGATTTTGGGAAATATATTATTAAGTGGGTAAAGAGGATTTTGTTTTTCAATGTGGACGATTATCTAGCTATGGTCATTTTCCATGGACGAATCTTCCATGGAAGATTATATATCTCTCGAATTTATATTAAAATATTTATGAACTTTGCAAATATCACTTGCCTCAAGGTTTTCAATAAAACTTTAAATTTCATGTAGCTTATTATTCGTATATTAGACTTATATGTTTAATTTTGTTGTTCTAATACCATTTAAATAGATTTTTAGCTTTTAAATATTTATCACTGATTTCAGAGTTAGTATTTGATGACACTTAACAAATATAAAAATATTTTCACTTCCCTTGGGCTTCTACTTATGAAGACACATCATCCCTGTAGATTAAAAACACTCTATCGACAATATAAACCAGTGTCAAAGCTAAACAAGTGCCTTCTAATAATGTTCCACCCCAAATAGTTCCACGGCACTTAAATATTTTGCACTGAAATTAGAGTGAGTCTTTGGTAACACTTACCAACAATATAAGCCAGTGTCAAAGCTAACCTAGTCCGTCCTAAAGCCATTCAACCCCAGGTAGTTCATCCCCTCGCATTTTTGCTACCGAAAACCACCAACGAAGTACGGAAACCGTTCTAAACGAAGAATAATTTCGTTGCAACCGTAGGAACCTTCGCTCCCCTAAAAATTATTCGACTAAGCAGCGTCAAAAGCCGCGGACAGGGAGGGCGTGCCCGCGGGCCTCCGCTTCGAACTCGTGATATAATTCCCGCTGAAATTGCTCGCAATTTGCGCGGCCTGGGCTCGATACATAACTCCAAGTTCTGCTCATGGATGGACGTTCCCGCGAAAATGCGCCGCGGTCAGTGCGACCCCGCGAAGAGCGTAATTTGCGTTTCGCCTACATACGCGGTCTCTAAACGCGCTGAATTCGGAAGGATACGAACGAGCGTATCTTGACCGTTCACGTAGACACGTGGATAGCCTATTAAGGGGACTGTTTCTCTCTCTCTCTCTCTCTTTACGTGGACGGAAATTGCCGGCCCGATGATTACAGGCTTGCCTGGCGGTGGAAACCCTTCGGACCTCCAGGACCGTGAATCGGTTTCGCGGGATCTGGTTTGGACGTGGCGTCCAAAGACGTGGTTCTACAGCGGACGACGTGCGCCAGCGTCGCCGATGGCTATCTGAAATCAATGGTAATTAGTAGCTTCTGAACTGGGACGGTTGACGCGGGAGGCTGTTAGGGCCGTTGGCCGATTGAATAGCGAGTTGTGGTTCATGGGAAAATACACGCGTGATGAAGGCCGAGGGACGAGGGTGTGAGAACATGTTGGTCACAACAGAGGAAGCGTAGGGGTGGGTGGCGGGTGTTCGTCGATTGGTTCGGTGTGCTGCGACTTCTTCAATTTTAAACACTTTGGAAATGTTGACAGTGGGTTGGAGTAATTATGATTAGGCGGGTTAACGTTGTAATATTATAATTTATTTAACTTGTTTTTATGATTAAATGGTGATGTGGGATTGAGAGTCTATATATAAGCGAAGAAGTATTAGGTTGTCCCAAAAGTTTCTTTCGTGAGTTGTATTCAATTATATTCTGTGGCAGTGTTTATATAAATAGATAATCTAATTTCTTAGACATTGATGCTGTAACAGTAATGAATCGAAATGAATCGTACATCATAATTCATAATGTAACATAAAACATAAAATATTGTGTACATATTAATTATTAATAAAATGAAAGAAACTTTTGGGACAACCTAATACATGTATTATTTGAATGACTTTGTGGGAATGGATTATCGTTGCTAAGGGATTTTTTTGAGAAATATTAATCTTTTGAACTTGAGTGTACTCTGAGGGGACTTTGGAAGTCTACCGAACCTAGTAGAATAGTGTAAAAAAAAAATTAAAGAAGTTATGATTCAAACCGTCAGAGGTGCAATGAAGAACAAAAAAAGAAGGAAGAGTTAAGAAAGAAAAATGAGGGACCTACTAGAATAATATATAAAAAAAATATTGCAGAAGTCGCGATTGAAGCCATTGGAGGAACAATGCAGGACGGCAAGGGGGAGACTGGATAAAAAAAAATTTGAAAAAAGGTAGAATGATGTCATAGAAAGGAAAAAAGAAAGAAGTTTAGTGCAGCGTGCAAACGAGTAAAAGCAGAAAAACTAAAGGGAATTATGAAGTTTCTCGCCTTTAACAGAGATAAAAGAGCAATACACGTAGAATACATTCGAAACAAGGGAAGTAACGAGCAACTGCTTTATCAAAAGGGAAATACATTGCTCACTGCTGTTGCAAATATACTGCACGGCATTATCTAATGAACCGAGGGCGACTTTAAAAATGAAGCATACACAGCACTGCGCTAATTTAGCTGTCGAGATAATAAAAAGGTGAAAGGTTCATACGTCTTGAAATTAAAATGTTGAAATGATGCATGTATCGCGCGTAAAACAAGAGACTAGCTGATGCAAATTTTTGAGAATGAATGCTTGCACAGGCTCAGATCAGAAGAATTTTTGTTGGTTCTGGTGGAGAGACATGGGAGCTTGTTTGAAAGAGGTTTAAATTTGGAAATTTGAAACTTGGAAGTTTGATGAACTGGAATAAATATAATTGTATCTCAGACAATACTTACTTAATATATATTCTTTATTTAACGTATAACTTGTTTTAAGTGCTCTAATCTACGTGAAATCGACGTAACTAGACGCGACTTGAAACGTTCAGGCCGCATCATTTCTTGAAATGAGATCTCGGATTCTCTTGCTCGAGTCTCGTTCAGTCATGCAAATAGGAGAGACCCTCAGCCATGCCTAGGCGTAGTAAACGCGCATCGTTCACTGCGCGAACGATTGCTATAAACGCCAGAATTAATCTCAGTTAAGGCCTCTGTAACGGCGGAACGAAAATATTCTGCGGAAACTGGTTTCACTCGAAAATACACGCGTTGAATTTCGATAGCTCCAAGTAATTGGGGATCCTATTTGCGGAGCAAAAATATTGCGCGTCCGTAAAACCTAATTGTATGTACCGAACTCGCATTCCAAAAAGGAACAAATTATTTGGTCCAAGTTTTAAATCATTTGGAGAGCTCTCTTCAGGAATCTATTTTCCAAGGTTTACAAATTAAAAGAATTGCTTTGTAGTGGTTTAGAAGTGAATTGCTCAAGAGGATCCTCTTTGGAGGCTTCTATATTCTATACTATTATATTTAAAAAAAAGAAAGGAAGTCTTATATCCTCTTTTGAAAAATGTTTCCTAAAACCAAAACAATTGTTTTGTACTGCCTTAAAAATAATTTCCTGAATACTACTCCCTTTCGAAAGCCAAAATAATTGTTTCGTAGTGCTTTAGAAATAAATTCCTGAAGAGGCCCCTCTTCGAAGGCTTTTATTTTCTATACTATTAAACAAAAGATAAAGTCCTAGATCCCCTTTTGGAAAATGCTTCCTACCACCAAAGTATTTGTTTTGTAGTGTCTTAAAAATAAATTCCTGAATTCGATTTCTCCTTGAAAGCCAATAGAATTGTTTCGTCGTGCTTTAGAAATAAATTCCTGAAGGAATTCCTCTTCGAAGGCTTCCACGTTCCATGCCATTAAAAGTAAAAACAAAGACCTAAACCCCGAAGTCCAAATCCATTTGGAAAACGCTTCCAAGCACCATTTGTACCTCTCAAAGCTTCCACTCGCGACATCGAACAGGTAATCCAACGATACATGTTCCCGTAAATTGTCGCACAGAGTATCTATCTTCCTCTGCTGCGCTTTCATCAGTCGTAACAGCCGCCTGTTAGCAACGCTTCACGTCAAGGCTCGCTTCAGCAGAAGGGAAGGCGGAGAAACGTACACGCCGAGAATGATTCTTCAGGCACGAATTCTCTGCGGTGTGCTCGAGTTCTCGAGTTGACGTCCGCAAATAGAGGGAGGCCCTTGAAGGAAGATAAACGGGCGAAGAAGGCGAGCCGTGAAAGGTTAAGATTGCCAGCTTCTCGGACAGCCCTCGTCGGATTGTTCCGCGACAAAAGGAACCGCGGTATAAGTTAACACTGTGAAACGACCGACGTGGTTTCGATAAAAATTTTAACGACACCCGCTCCTCCGTCGTCTGATGCGATTCGCCGGAGAAGAGTCGTCGACGTAAAATTTTAGGTGAAGCTAGCAATCGGTTTAATGGCGTGAACATGGCGACGCCGTTGGACAGTGTAAGAAACGTTGGAGGAACAAGGAATTTACTATCTGCAAAGGGTAGAACGTAAAATCAGATTACAAGTTGGGATGACTTGTTGACTGTTGGATGACTTGAGTGATCTCGATTCATTCCGTGCTTTTTTTAAACTGTATTCAGATTGTTATGTACGTGTAGGATTGATATTATAGTACTGAAGGGTACTTCAAAGTCTATTTAAATTTATATGCAGGAATTATGTTGAAATAAATTACGTACTCTAGTATTGTATTAATTATAAGGTAAGGCATCAGGGGTTTCTTGAATCGTTTTTAAAATCAACACAGATGTTTAACAAATACGTAAAATGATATAAGTATGTGGTATTTTACTGTATAATATAATCAATGCATTATTATAACTACATGTATTATATAATAAAATTATATATACACTTATAGTTAATAGAATCTATATACATTATTTAATACGTTGTGTAGAATATATGAGATACAAAGACACATACCAATCATTTGGAAAAAGCATATCAAAGTTTACTTTACTGTTAAGTTCTTAATTAGATCATTACAGTTAAACGAAAATTATATTCACAATCTTTCTCCCTTTATCAGCGTTTTGGTTGATACGTCGATAAGCAAACACTGCGGATAGGTTTATAAACCAGATATCGCAACACTATTGCCTATTGTGCCAGGCAAATTGAACTTCGGAGCGAGTAATTTAAAATTCAAATTTATTCTAACCGGCTCTCGTTGCTACCTGACGTGAAAGCCGGACGGTAAAACCTTCGGTGATTCGATCATCTTTGGCATACAATATAAAGCGTCATAGATGTCAAAAAAATACAGGGAGAAGAGAACGCTGAAACGGAACGTGGATATCGACGTTTCGTTGTATCATTCCGACACTGTTGGCCTGTATCAAACATCCGTCAGTCGTAGATACGCATCTCCAACGTGTCCTGCGAACCTTAAAACGTGTCCAAAATAATCGTTAAAAACGACATACTGTTTTTAGCAAAATATATTTTTACATTGTCTTTTAGAGCATCAACACAAAATTTTATAATATCATTTTGGAATGTAAGACGTAGATACGCATCTCCAACGTGTCCTGCGAACCTTAAAACGTGTCCAAAATAATCGTTAAAAACGGCATACTGTTTTTATCAAAATATATTTTTACATTCTCTTTTAGAGCATCAAAACAATATTTTATAATATCAGTTTGGAATGTAACACATACTTTCATTTACATCTAAATTTTTGTTCTCTAAAATCTCTCCAAATATGAATTTACATAAACACCTGTCCATGAATAACCAGAACGCGAGCTCATTCGTATCATAAATTCGACCTACGTAGCAGCATTTAACGTTCCCTTTTTGCTCCTCGTGGCTCTTCTACCAAGGACCCCCGAAGTACTTTCTCGCAGAGCCACTAGTGGACCAAAACACCGAACTCGAGTAAGTCATTCTACGCGTCTATAAAACACTGGATTGCACGTTTAAGGGATCGTCGATGCGTTCGTACGAGAGTTATGGCTCTTTAAGTGTAGGCAATTGCGCGAATCCTCCTGGAGGGTTTCGTGATCCAACCGGGAAAAATCCTCGAACCGAGGGAAACTTTTATTATTGTCCTGGGCGGTACACGAATAATTTTCCGCTTTCGAATGCGGATACTCGGGGGACAGGGAGTCGCGGTAACGGTGTCACCTTTCAACTGGCGCAATATGTCCCAGCAAGATGCAATCAACGACGACGTTTGACATAGTTTCATGCGCCTAACGAGACCGGAATTCCGTCTGTCGTGAGCATCGGCTACGAGCTACGCGCCAGGATCGTTCGACATAAATTACCCCCGAACTTCGCGCGAACTTATATTGACAGACAATGCTCCCAAAAGTGATGTTAACAATTTTAACGCACGGTGCACAGATCTCGAAGTTATCATTGCCTTGTACGAATTAATGAGGTCTTACCGCGCCACCAAGGCTCCGTTATGGTATTAATCGTGGCGAGAAATTGTTGTACTCGTGTGGAGAACTTTAGGAAAGTGTTTATAACCGTTGCGAGTAATGATGTATTATCAATTGAAGGGGAAGGTGAAATATGATTCTTCGAAAATATTGTTTGAATGTAACATTTGTTTGAACCTTCGTGAGGAACGATGTTTTCTGTCCCATTAAATATAGTGGCTTTTAGGCAAAGTTATTTTGGGCAAATTGATATTTTATATTCAACATTTCGAATTACTTCTAAGATTTATGTTATTTGTTTAAAAATATTTTCAGGATTATCGCTGTAGGAGATAGTTGCAATAGTTGGATGTATGCAGTTATGTATATTCTATGTTAGGATTGGACAATTTTAATATTTTATATTCATGTTTCAATTTTCTTCTGAGTCTTCTATTTATTCAATAATATTCTCAACGTCGTCTATCTAGATGATAATCGTTGTGGTTCACCCCCAATGTAAATAAAAATCTAATAGTATATACTAACTAGTAACAACACGTCATATAGTTTCGACCACCATTCGAGGTTTTCTTCAGATGTTAAATAATTTATTACGACGTGATTACACTCTTCTTAAAAAACTCATGTATCGTAGGGATTCAAAACATTCGCAATATATTAATTTCTATGAACTAAATTCGCCACCATCACTGAACGTTTATTTTAATCGTGCTCCATCCACATCTGATGAAGTTTCGAAAACCCTGTCAATCTAATCCTACGGTGAATCAAGTCTCGCCAAAGCACCAAAGAAGTAACGATCGATTGTCTCGACGATTCCTCTCGTGCTTCAAAGTAACCACCCACACCCTCCAACAAAAAAAAAAAAAAAAAAAAAAAATGAGCGAAGCAGCCACAGACCAGTCGAATCCTCGAAGGGAAACGGCACCAATCGAATCAGATTCGTCAAACACGGTAGAAAGTTCATTTCTTCTGCTCGCGAATGATACTTCCGCGACGTTTCCTCTTCGGTCTGCGGACGATGCCGTCGCGGAAGTATTTCAATGGATCCTTTCATAAAAAGAACCTCCACTGTCTTCCCACTCATCCTTCGTTTTATCTCTTAAGCTCTATTTGATTGCCCGTAGAAGAAGACGGAAGGCAACGACCGTGGCCGAGGAACGGAACGACTGAGAAGTGCAGATAGAGGTCATTTTTCGCGAGGGATAGACTACAAAGCTAGAGGGTGCGGTCCAATTTGCGTCGCTGTGTGTGTGAAGGTTTCAGCGAACCGGATTCGGTGTTTACCGAGTCATTCGAACTTGGTGCGAAGCGGTTCCACTCGCGTCTTCGCTCTGCTTACTGGTTAGATGTCTCTTTCGCCGAGACCTCCTCATTCCCCTCGGTCCAGTTAGGTTCCTTTTGCCGTTCTTACAACCATGTTCCAGCTAGGAAACCTCAACGTCCTTTTCATCGATCGTTCGCTGGTTGGAGAATGTTTAATGGAAGACGATTGACACGGTATCAGTCGAGTTTGGTATTTAAACTCCCGAAGGTCTGGAGTTGGACCATTGATGCGGCTGATGTAATTAGATGTCGTTGTTACTCGGGCAATTCGATATCGACGTGTTCCATATAGTAGTTCTATTTTATTTTCCATTTAACATTTCTCGACCTGGTATATCTAGATGATAATTGCTGTGGTTCATCTCAAAACCATAAAAAATCATTTCTTTCCGATACAGGTATTCAAACGTTTCCTCGTATCGCAAATGGAGAATCGATTCCTCACGCTGTTTACTCTCCTGCCAAGTTCTCCGCAATTTACCTCCATCTTTGTATTCCCGTGTGCGTAGCTTGCACTTCTAGTCGTTCAACGACGAAGGAGTGGACAACATTGCGACAATCGCAGGTGAGAACCGTCGACTTTTAACTTCCTTCTTCGCCCTCTCATTGTAAAAGCAGGTGGTAGTTTCAACTTTCACGCCCGTACTTTCGCAATTGCGAGGCTTCGCAACGAATGAAAAGTCGGATGAAACGTCGCGGCAGGTGAACAAAAGGAGGATCGCGACACAATTGCTAGACGCGAAGTCTGATACCCATGCAAATTCGCGACGGTCCGGCACGCTTACGAGCGATACACTTTGCTTTATCGTTGCTCCTGTTTCCTTTCGCCCGGTTTCATTTGTTTCATCACCCTTACAGCCTGGCGTAAATTGTTTTCGTTCTTCGTGCTTTTTAAATGTTTCAATCCGGAAAGAATTAATTCGTATTTATTTAGGACCCCAGTTTTAAATGATATACTATTCTGAAAATAAAATCTTTGTAAACGTGCCTACAACAATTGAACCGAAACAGGAATTTATTTTACTCTGAAAATATTATAATATGAATTTTGCTTGCAATATTTGCTTATATTATTGCGTACTGTGTACATTTTGTACTTCCTTGCATATTCAAATTTCCAATAAATGCATAAAAATCCACAGTTTAATTATGACATACCATAACCATAATATTGTGCAGTTATCTTTGCAATATAACAAAATAGCACAGTGCTTTACCCAAACTCAACACGATACATTTAATATAACATAGAGTACGTCACATAACTGCATCCATCCAACTATTGCAACTATCTCCTATAGTGACGATGTTGTAAATATCTTTAAATAAATAACATATACCCTAGAAGTATCAAAGTAACTCAAAACACCTTTACCTAAAAATCAATATATTTAATGAAACCCAAAACATCGTTCACCGTGAAACTCTAACTCAATACTCCCATTCAAACGATACTTTCAGCGCTAGTCAACGTCGAATAATTCACGTAGGTTCACCTAGGCAAATCGCGGCCATTCTAAATCGTCGCCTCGCGTATTTGGGTTTACGATTCGACAGATTCGTTTCAAAGTGGCAATGTTGCGGTGCCGTGTCGCCAACCCCGCGTAAATTGCGCCCACGTGAAAACCGCTCGCGTTATTATTCCGCGAAACGGTTTCGTCTGCCGCGCGGTTGAATTATTTCAGACTCGAGCCCCCGCGCTCGGAAATCGCTCGCGCATTATCGGCTACGGATTTGAATGTAAGATGCGACTTAAAGACACGCGACTGCGTTGCGTATACTTTGACCCACTTTTAACGAACGTCAGGAAACGAAAGAGCAGCCGACTGCGAAGCTTCCTCGATAAACCGGAAATAATATGTAAACGCGGAGTCTTGGGACGCTGAAATTTGTCGACTGGAATACGCAAGGCGGTGGTTAGGAACGTTTCTAAAATCTTGGACCAGTTTAGAAGAAAAATTTGAAGCTCAGCTGCGAAGATGAAGCTTGGAAGCTGTAAGAAGGTAACATAGAACTCGGTAATATAAATATTCTGAAATCTTTGAAATCGTAGTCGTGTTTTTAAATAGGATGTGGTATTTTTATTATTGTAATATCGTAGCTGATGAAAAGACAAGTTGTTTCTATTTTTACGTATTTTCTGTACATATATTCATACATCATATATTATTTCAAATATACATCAAATATATAAGTTGCCAAGGTATTTAATTTAAGAACAGAAGTTTTTCGGGAAATACCTCCTTAAGAAACCATCATCAGAAATGATTTAAGGACCCATTCATCAGAAATGATTTCGAAACGCCTTAAGATACTTGGTAGACACGCAAAATCCTCTTCTGAACGCAGTTAATGCCTCGGCTGAAAGGAGTTCGTTAAAGCTCCTTAAAGAGTCATCAAGGCACATCGTCGGCGTTAGTCTCGAAGTTCATCCATAGGAATCGATTAAAAGACTCTGTTGCCTTAAATTACTCCTCCGGAGCGATTTACATGAAATAAGAAGGCGACATCAGGAGCACGGAACACCTGACCTGGAAACGCTCGCTTCCTTTTTCGCGCACAGACGATCGTGTATTCCTCTTCCGAGTGGTCTGAAATAAGAAAGGCCAGACAGTTATGGTTGGTACATTGTTGTCCTGGTTGCGTAGCCAGTCCTAAAAGCGAAACGAAGTGAAAACTGCTCGCGAAGGAGAGCTTCGAAATTCAAGGAGAAACTTAATCCCATGCTTTCCGTCTTAGGAGCCTTCGGAACGAGACTTGCAAAGAAATGTGCCAGAGCCACTTAGGCGATTATGTATAATTCATTAATCCTGGATATAAACCTTTACTGTTGTTTCAAGCACGATTCAGCAGTAACAAATGTGTACGTTGGACGTTTCAATTAAGTTTGTTAATTTTGGACACTGAGAAATTATTGTTACTGATTTACTTTAATTTTATTTATTCTTGTCTTTATTGGACTTTGTTTATGCCATCGGAGAAACTATTCATTTGAAGAATTATGTTATGTAAGAATTATATGGTGAGATCACAGAATTTAATTCTCTTCGAGACAAAGATAAAGTAACCAGCACGATAACGATATAGAAATGAACTGCTAGCGATTTAAAGATTGATTATCTAATACTGTGACATTTTAGAAACGAACTAGTAGTGATTTAAAGTTTGAACGTCTAATACAGTAACAATGCAGACACGAACTAGTAACGATCCAGAGTTTGAATGTCCCATTCGGTTGGAGTTGGTTGGATTGTTAAGGGTTCTGAAGTAGGAGTGAGGATGAAAGGCAGCACTTGGTTTACGAACTTGCATTGTAGGATGTCAATTAGGATTTAGTGACGCTGGGTTCACTGATGGCATAAGACTTGGATAACATAGAGGAAGATTGAATTCAAATGAAAATGTCTGATTTGTAGAAGTTACTGCTGACGTTATCTGAAAATCAAAGATTGTCAGGATCTTCTATCGAAAATTATTGAATTTAGAATTTTTAACACGTAAGTGCTGAGTGAAGGATAACAGAGAAACAGCCTATGAATGGAATACAAAATTTTAGTGTACACAGATCTGTTCAGCTTGGAGCAGTACATATGACAATCTTATAGGATTCAGAAATTATCCTTAAACTGATTCCAAAGACAAGTATATCACTCTTTCAACATTATCACTATTCTACAGCAGTAGAAACATATATTCTACACGAACTTCATAATGTCTAACTCAAACATGAACGGAATAAGTCTCTTTCAAGCCTCCTCAACGACCTCCCATCGACTCTATCCATGACAAACGAACCAGCCCACCATCTTCATGAAGAAGTCTCTTTATTTCGTCGTATTCTAAATAACGCAGTATAGAAACAGGTTACGATATTAATCTTAATGATACCAGTATCTATCGTAGTCCTTGATTCTATCCTAGAGGCTTGTAGAGGGAACACAGAGGAGACATGGAGTACCACAGAAAGGAATTGAGCTGATGATCTTTCCTTGACACAAATTTCTCTCCTCGTGTGCACGTCGGTCCCGGTTAAGGGACACGGGAGTATGTCAAATGCCGAGCTGATTGTATCTCGACGCAATACGTTACGTCAAAATGTAGCGCGGATACCGTGGCGTGCGGTGAACCCGGCTTCGAGCGTTGCTTCCTGCTGGCGTTGCCGGTGCGGTGCCAGTTGTTCCGCAGCCTGCTGCAATATCGCGGCCCGAAATCTAAATCAGCGCTCATCACCGTGATCAACGCTGGCCTAACCATGCGACGACGTAAACGACTTCACTAATTGAAACGGACCGCAGTCATTCGATGACAGCCGCTGGAGCGACGAAACAATTGCTTTTTGAATTTTTAGCGAAACTGAATTTGGTCCGGAAGTATCATTACTCGATAATTATTCTCGTATCATCTTTCGTGTATTGGTCTATGATTTATGTCACAACCGATGGACAAGTAATTTTGATACTTTAATATATATTAGGTTGTCCCGAAAGTTTCTTTCGCGAGTTTCGCTCAATTATTTTATGTCGTCATGTTTATATAAATAGACAATCTAATTTCGTAGATATTCATGTTGTAACAGTAATGGAGCAAAATGAATCGTGCACAATTCAGTAATGTAACATAAAACATAAAATATCGTGCATGTATTACTTATTAATAAAGCGAAAGAAACTTTTCGGACAACCTAATACAATGAGACATCAATCGTAGATCACGAGAGAGAAAACAATGCTTACATTCAATAATATATATGTAATTAGATTACAAGAATATTTGCTGTCCATTCCTTCTAGAAGGAATTACAATCCTAACAAACATTTTCCCAAGACAAATTTAAAATTCTCTTGAAAGAATGAGATTGTTCCTGGAACGTTATTGCTCAGTTAATTGTGTTATCAGAGTTATTCGCGTTATCGTACCACGGCTCTCGGTATTTTTCTAAATTACGTTCCCCTCTTCCCAGGACGCACATTTACGTATTTCCCGAGGAATATTCAACGATAATTGTGTTCCAGCAGTTCCTCTGTGCCAGCGAAACAAAGTTATAACGCCCACAATTTTAATGTTAATTATTTAAAACGCTTTCCTCGTCATTTATTCAAAACCTTAATATTGTGCGGCGTTGAAAGTTCCTCGTGATTTACGTTCACCTCCGCGCCACACTCCGGGAATCTTACGTAGATTACAGTCCTCATTTCGTTCGGAATACATTTCTGAATATTTCATACAATTTATGTTAGCCCGAGAGAATTGCGGTTTTAAGGATTGTAGTAATAACGTGGCGAAGTGCTGTTTCGGCCGACTTGTCGTTTAATATTTAATTCCTCTTGTCACGGGCTCGCGGAGGTCGCTGTTATCGTTTTCGTTGCGGGCGCAGATACATTTCGTCGCGATAATTAACCCTAAAGAAGACGGAAATGGGTTTCTGTTTATTAATATTGTAGAAACCTCTACGAAAAATAAGGCACAGAGATTCGAACTCACTTTACACTTTACACTCTACACTTTACACTTTACAAGTTCGCAGCCATTAGCTCGATATTATTCGTGAAGGTTTGTTCGTCACGAATAATGTCGATTACCAGGTCTCACCACGTGGAGGTTGCTGCGAGGAGACCCGGAGATAGAAGGAATCAAAGTTCCTTCGATCTCCCTCTATATAGAGTATACATACATAAATGCATACTCTACATAGAGTCGACGAGCTTAATACTAAGTACGAAACCGTGGAAATCAAAGAAAACAAAGTCCCTTTGATTTCCAAAGTCTAAGTCTGACTCTCCCAAATAATTATTTGAACTAAATGAAAGCTAAATGGAAATCGCGACACGACGCGACCACGTAACTGGACTTACTGAGTCAGTCCCGTTTCCTCTTGGTGGATCTGCACTCGAGAGGAAGACGACCGACGCCTCCGAACCAGTCCTCCACACCCTGCACCCCGTTGGGAGCCACTATAGGACCCGACTTGCACCCGTCTCACTGCGCTTTGGACTTACTGCACTGCGCCGGGAGCCTTGAACTACACTAAACGTGATGCAGAAAGTAGAGGACCGATCCGGAGGAGCTGATCGTCGTCCTCTCGAATACAGATCCACCAGGAGGATCGCAACCGACCTTTCTGTTCAGTTACACAGTTGATCACTACACTTATCACATGAAGTAATAGTGACCGAAGTGGAGAACGGTGTTGCGAGTCCAATATGGACCTACGAACAAACAAATAATTGAAGAAATGATTAATAATTGTTTGGTAGAGGACAGACACTCGTACACGCATGCCTTAAAACTAACTTAACCATGCCTTAAAACTAACCAAACCAAACTAAGCTACCCACAACCATAACAAGCAAACTAAGCTACCCACAACCAATAGGACGGACGCGAGATACGGAGCGCGATCGCGAGATCCATACCGACTGAAGGATCGTCGAAGAATGAGCTCTCACCCCTTGTATACTTGTGTCTCGATCGAGGGTCGCGGCTCGCTATCGAAGAAGAGTGGGGCAAGGGCGAACAATAAATGCGTGGCTGTTGATTCCATGGCTCGAGGAAATATTTCGCCATTAGGTTGTCCAGAAAGTTCGTGCCAATTTTTAAGAAAACTTCAAACGCACATTTGAATTGAATATACATTTATTTATATGTATATTTATTGAATTACATAGGTACTATTTTGTTGCACGACCTTTCCACCTTTTAAGAGATGTACATATATATATATTATTTGTTTGCAGCCATTTTGACATATTTAGACCTGCACCGCCTATCAAAAATCGGGATGGACTTTCCGGACAACCCAATATTAATATTACAGAAAACTCATATTCTCGATCATTGCTTCAACAAGTGTTGTTAATAATTAATTTAACCATCGTCAGATATTATTTTATATAATACTACGACAAATGCTAAATTATCTAATCTTCGTTAGTCTCGAGACAAAATATTAACTTTATAGAAATATTCACGAGTTTTAGTCCGACAGCTAACGCGTTATTAAAAATCAAATTAGGCGCAGTTAGATTACACTTTAACTTTCCTTACACCGAAAGCGATCCGCGTGAAAAATATTTCGTTAAATTTGATGAAATTTCACCGCGAATTCGCTCGACGATTAAGCTGAAAACGCATACACGTTCCCAAATAAATTCACGGCGCAACCGTCTGCCGGCATTAAAGGGTGAATTAAGTTAAAAGCTGCAGAATTAATTACATCGCGTCGGTCTTTCCAGCAAGAGCTGCTTCGCGGTCTTCGTGTCCCTTCGTGCCGGCTGGCAAGTATTTTCGTCGCCTGTGGAGGAGCAAACCCGTCGCCCGGACACGTTATCGCCGACCATGGCCGATAATGGGACTGACACATGTATTTTGGCGGGAAAAGTACGCGACCGCACGCAATCCCGCTCCGCGCTATCGCGAAACATCGATTATGATATCGTGACCCCTTTTTTGATCAGCCATTTAATTGTGTCCAAGATGTGGACGTCCAGTTACGACCACCATGTTGCGACTCGACGATACTACGAGGTTTGTTGGTAGTGTAGGAACCTCTACGAAAAGCATGGCACGGAGATTTTATCGTTATATTTTAATAATCAGTACATGGTAGGACTCTTGTAAATAATGAATTTATTTACTACTTTCTTCACAAAAAATTCCTAAAGACTCTCCATCCTTAGCTTTGAGAAGGTTATACGAACATGCGAATGCTACAACTAATTTCAATTCACGGTTTCAGGAAAAATTTTCTTCAATTATTCAAGGAATACTGTTCTATACCAAACACCTACTGATTCTACAGAGTAAAACCTTGAGTATTACACCCAATACAATGAAAAAATTTGTCTACTTTATACTTAACTTACTACTTAATTCAATTTCTCTTCGACCTCAACTTTCAATCTGTCTAAAGCAACCTGAATCTGTACAGTTAAGCTAAAAGAACATTTGTTACAGATTCGTCGGATAAGAACTGAGTAATCTGGACTATACGTCATCGTCGCGGTGCTCGCCCTCCTCGTAGGGTCATTATCATTAGGTCCGCTGACAGAAAGTTGCAAAGATTAATCATTCCCCTTGAGAATCTCTAACACATCGTGCAGCCCTAGTCACACGGTATTTATTTGCAGACTGCAATCCAAAGCGACGCTTGGCACAATCTTTTTTTCCTTATCGAGGTGGAACGCGCTCCAGGCTTTCACGATTAAATCGCCAAGTGCATGATTTAATACGCTTGACAAACTTTCGTGTACGCCAGTTGTGCTGTGTTGTATTAGGAAATGATTTAACATCTACTTCTTAATGACGTTCACTTTAAAAAGAAATTCGCTGTCGACGACATACTAAACAACCAAATAACCAAAGAGTCGTAAATGTCGCAGAGCTAATGTAAAAATAGAAAAAAAAAATACGATTAAGGAAAAATAATACACACGTGGTAATAACAAGACAAAATGGTTCAACAATTGAATTAAATTATCCACGTCGAATTGCGAAGTGAACTCGCGAGTTTTGCTCCTCTCGACAGACTTTTCCGGGCGTCCGTTGCTCTCTGAATTATTTTCGCCAGGGGATTAATAAAATTCGCGCGAATCGAGCGCCCGGAGCGCGTAACCGTCGCGGAATTGAAATTACCAACCAAAGAAGACAAGAGACGACAGCCATCTTCCCGTTCCACTTGAACGTTCACGACATAAGATTAATTATAGGGTTCGCGAGGACGAGCTTTTCTATACGCGAAATTATATTGCCCCAATTCTTTTCGCGTTGCGCGCTGAGAACGTATTCCAATTTTTTAGGGAAACTTGACGTTAAGCCCGTTACCCGCGCGCGTACGTGCACTCCGATACGCGTACGCGCGAGCACCGCGCTACACGGGCTCTCAAGGGAAATGGTTAATCCCCGCAACCCTCTGTCAGCAAAGCCAGCGAACGAGAGATAGGCACAAAGAGCCCGTACACCGTGACGAATTTTTCAAGTACCCACTCGTTCGTTCTGAATTCCTTTTAGTCCTTTGATTCTTTCAAAATCACTCCGGTTGCAACCCTATCGCGTCAAGTGCGCCCGCGTCGCGTGTTGCTCGTTGCCGAGGGATCGCCCTCCTTCGAACTGGTCTCTATTTTGCCTAGGGGACAAATATTTAGCTGGCGGAGACGCGCATCGTGTCATGAAAAGCGTTTCCACAGCGTGGGGCGAGGCGGAAGTTCACCATAGTCGGTGGAAGTGTATCACGATGTTTGTACAGATGGATTAAAGGAAGAGTTAAATGCCAAAAGGAATTTTTTCAGGTTTTGTGGGTTAATAACTGTACTAACTTTTACTTAAATTTTCAATGAATTGGTCCTGCAATAATTAAACATTGATTATGGGTAGTTTTTGCTTGCATTTCTAGGGTGTGTTATAATAGATCCTATGTTTCTACAGGAATTCTATATTTATAGTGTTATGTATAGATATATAGAGATATTATAGATAACAAAAATTAGAGAGTTATTCTACGTGCCAAAATAAAACTAAAATCAAGAATAACAAAATTGCGTTCGAAGCTTTGTTTCACAGTAATTAATTCTTGAAGGCACGCAAAGAAGTTGTCTGACCTATACTACCTCTATACTACTGCCAACGCGCGGACGTCCGAGCTGCAGCAGTAGTATAAGTCTCCTACGTCAGACGCCTCAGTATATCGTCGATAATTAACCTTCCCTTTGACGTGAGATGATTTCAGCAATTCTGTGCAACTTTAACTAAGTTTTATATTTCGTTTAAATATAGTTGGACTCGTAGAATTAATTATAAATGACAGATTTGACGAAGAATCGAAACTCTTCGTGAATTCTTTTAGGGACCTTCCGACCAGCGTACAACAATGTCCTCGGGGAAATTATTAATTTCGTTCGGGGTGACTGAACTCCGAGCTTTATTTGCGGCAAACACTGCGTGAAATTTGAATTCGGTCGCGATGCAATGTGACGGAGCGACGCGGTGGCGCGTTGAGTGTCCTGGAAATATGTACAGTAACGTGCAAAAGTTCTAGGCTATTTTACTGAATGGTATTACGTAATAACAAAAGGATTTTTTAAAGAAGGTCTTGAAATTCCGAGTGTTAAGTATGGTAGGTACACTTAAATGATATCGTCATTCAAGTTTTATTTTGTCTGTTTATTTTGTGCTGATTAAATTATTACTAATGCAAATAAATTAAGCAGACAGAACAATTCTTTTTTTCACATAGGACCGGTAGTGTGCTAGTGATATACTGATATTAATTGTAATTATTTTTGTAATTCTAAAATAATTTATACACCAAAAATATTTTTTGATGTTAACTCGCAATATAAATGAATAAATGAATAAAGCCACTTCTGGAAAACTCATTTTGTTTCCACGAAGAAAATACAGTAAAATGCCTGAAGTGATTTCCTCGCGAATGCTTCGGTGTTGTACTTGTCTAAAGGGGAATAAAATTCTTTAAACTGCGCGAAGCGAGGAGAAAATACCTCTCGATGTTTGAGGGAGAAGTATGAAATTGAGGAAGCAAGTCGTCGCAACAGTGAATTAACTACTGTACTTTGATTTATTAAAGTACAGTACTGTGCTCGCCAGACCCATGGTCTCGAGGCGAAAGTATTGCTCGAAGAAACGATCTGTTTCTAGAAATTTCTGGTTAAGTGACTGCAATTTGAAGACAACGAGGAAAGAACGAATAAAGCACAGTAAACCACTGTTTCAAGGAACAGATATTGTTCGAAATCGTCAAAAGTTTCGCGGAGAGAAACTTTCTGCGAAATTTTTCACAAGCATACGACGGCGGACATTGGAACTACACATTCAATCTTTTTAATGAATTGCCAGGGAGCTCTTTAAAAACGACTGAAAGGAAAAATACCATTTAAATGTGTGCATTTACTGCTATATTTAGTTTTAATTTATGAGAAACACTGAGGAGTGTTATGTAATCTAATTTAACAGAGACGATACGTCATGGTAATGTCCATTGTGTAGTTTTAATTTTGGTACTGTTTTGTTTAAAGGAAATTACTACTTGAACGAGACGGTAGTTTCATAAATAAATTTTCGAATTTGTTTTGATTTTTCTTCATTCGTAAAGATAGAGAGTGTTTAAGCTTACGTTATATTATACTTGATATTAACATCCATCAACACAAAAGTAGACTGAACAGTTCATCATCGCCAGCTCCAACAGGAATATATAGTCCGTCTAAGAGTTACCACAGGCGAAGCGGCAATAACCGAAACACAGGCGCCAGCTGGATTCCATAAATTCGCCGAAGCTGGAGCGATTTCGTTGCACATGGTCCCGAGGTTTTGCGCGGCACTGTACGGCGAACTGGCAACGTAAACTGCGTCACGTGAAAGCATCCCTTTTGTAAGAGAGGCGACGGATAATTATATCTAAGTCCCACGGCTCCACTTTGCTTCATAGATAAATAAGCGTGTGCCGCCGCGGCGCCTTGTCTGCGCGAACACAAACGCGTCTGCAGGTCTCTCAGGTGGGAACGCAACTGTGACTGGTTGCACCGTGAGACTGCGGAATCCAGAGTACGTCATGCCGCACGGAAACAATAGATAGATTAACCTCCGAGACAAGAGTACGGGTGAACGAGGTTTCCTTACGTAGCTAAACACGGCCAGCCACTGCGAACGAGGGAACCCGACGGGTCGTTTCGCAAAGTGGAAACACGTAACGAGGAAAACTGTATGGCCCTCGGCAACGGAAATGGACCCACCGGCGAGCCACGAAAGGAAGCAGACTGGGGAAACTTCTCGGAGGAGATTTGACTCTTTTCTATGGGCAGGTTTAGACATTTGTACTGTATAAGTAGGGGGAGTGAAAGGAAAAGATTGAATTATATACTGTGAAGAATGTAAGGAAAGAATATATTAAATAATATTGTTTGAAGGATATTATGAAAATGAAATTAAAATGTGAAAGAGGTGGATTAAGAATTATGGTAACTGTATACATACGTAGTTAACTGTGA
>NC_071976.1:9418418-9505627 GCF_026283585.1 Hylaeus volcanicus | reverse complement strand
TCTTTTGAATGAAAATGAAAAATGAATAAAAAAAACAACTTGAATTACCATTTACATTTTCATGTATTACAATCTATACATTAAAACATGATATACATGAATTAATAATTATGGTAACTGTACACATTTGTACGGTATAAGTAGCGGGAGTGAAAGGAAAGGTTGAATTATACACTGTGAAGAATGTAATATAGCGAATGTAAGGAAAGAATATATTAAATAATATTGTTTGAAGGAAATTATGAAAATGAAATTAAAATGTGAAAGACTTGGATTAAGAATTATAGTAACTGTACACAAATGCGAAAATCATAGAAAGCTTCTTTTGAATGGAAATGAAAAATGAATTAGAAAAACAACTTGAATTATCATTTACATTTTCATGTATATTATAATAATAATTTCATCTATAAATATACGTATACACGTATCACCACGCATACACGCATACATGTACACAAAAATATGAAGAAAATTGTAGACCACACAAATGAATAACATGCAAGTAATTCTAAAAATAGTAACCAGTCGACTAAAAAGAGGCGCAGAAGGAATATTCCGGTTAATCCGCGGGTGGATTGATTTGTAATGTACGATGATATTCAATTAACGCCGTTCCGCTGCATCAGCGCGGAAACGTGTGCGGTTGCTCGCTGACGCGCAGTCTGAACTGATAAAACACCATACACAGGTTAACGCTCAAGAAGAACCTCAACCGAACGAAGTGCACATAGGTGGCTAAACACGGATATCCACTCAGGGGGAAGTATGTATCTGGAGAGCCCAGGAAAGATGTTATCGAAAATCTGAGTTTATGATGATGTCTATGTATCTTTACGTCGACGCGGCTCGTGTACTGTGAATTTAATCAGATCACGTTTCATTAGTTTAAAAGCACGGCCTCGACGAACCAATTTCCCGTATGATGCCAATACTTACTTTTTATGACTCGTAAAATGATAGCGTTTAAAAGGTTGCTCGTGTAATACCTGAAGATAATGGATTGAATCAAACAAGGATCTTCGGCGGATTTCCGGTGGAAAGAAGGTTTATAAGAAGATTCACTGTTGATCAAAGTCTTTCCTTGAATCTAATTTCTGTCACAAGGGAACTTAAAAACGAAGAATAATACATATTTTAACGTATTGCCTAAATTGTAATAAATTCTGCTAAGAAACAGAATGATAAAAATAAAATTCTAATTCTTCACAAAATCTTAAAAATTTAGATAAGACTGAATCGAAAAGTTGATGAAATTGGATGGAAAGCGATGGACAATAATCCTATAGGACCCGAATCGAAGTCACTTTCGATATGTTAAGCAGACCGAGGTGGGTTAAATTATTTAGTAGCAAAGGAGGGTTTCGAAATACTTTTCAAGTCTCGCGTCGAGGAGAGCCTAAACCCCTCTCAAGTAGGTCGCAACGCTCGGAAGTAGATCAACGCAAATTGGGGTATTTCGGGTCGATAGAGATCGATTGAGGCAGCTTGAGGCAAATCGAAATGAGTCGAATGGTAGCTGTAGCAAATCCAAGGGTGTCTAGACGTGGTCGGGGCATTTCGGAATTGATCGAAGCACTTTGGCGTTGGTTAGAGCGTGCCAAACCGAGTTCAAGTGTATTAAACTGAATCCAGATGGGTGTAACTGTACTCGATTTTCGGAACTGTAAAACGCGATGGAATTTAAACTTGTACTGTTGCATCGAAATTAATTCTGGTATTTGAAATGTTTTATATTTTTTCAGGAAAGAAACTCGTCTTTTCTTACAAACTAGTTTAATTAGTTGTGTAAGTATTTGTTTCTTGAATATTCCTATATTGTGAGTGTGAATATTTTGAAGTGTTTGATAACCTAAACGTAGTAGACTTAAAGCTTGCATCTGGAATTGTTTAAATTTGTAATATTTATTATAGTGTCTCGAAATAACAAATCGTCACTCGTTGTGTGCATGTGATATTTTCGATGGCTGGTAGAAACTATATCTTGAAATGAAATATAGACAATCTAGGACACGATGCATTCGGTGAAGACGTTCCTGGGCCTCGTGGGACGCGCTACCGAATATGTATCTGGGTCTCGCAGTACGAAATTCTTATTTATTTTTTTTTCTTTATGGAACGGTAGCTCTCTGGTGCAGGAAAAGAAACATCGAGAGGGGGGAAAGTATAAAAAAGTCTATAACATTATTATTCAAAATATAATCACGAATAATAACTTCAAAAAATGAAACATTTGTATTGATTCAGTCTCGATGCGTTAATATATCAAACAAATATTTAAACAACAAAAAAGGAATGTTTTTGAATACCGTTATACACGATATTAAAATAACTTTAAAGGGGTAGATTCATGCCAAATGTTTGATGAACTGAAAACGAAACTCCACCTGGAGAACTCTAAGGAAATGTAAACAAGGCGTAAGTTTATTTTACTATTCTAATGTCCGAGTTAAACAAGTTATTCTCTCATCTATATACATAGTACGTTTAACAAACTATCCAGAGATACAGAGGAATCGTTAAATCCAATAACCCTCACTGTAGGTTGAACATTTGCATTCGAAACGAATGATACCGGAGTCATGCTAATAGATATCGATTACCTTTGACTAGAGACAGTAACTAATAAAGCCTCTGAAAATAGGAAAACCTGTATTGATAGTAGCTGCGCGTTGCTTCGACAGGTTATTATTAAGATGTATAACAAGCTTGAAAAGAGTATAAGGTTGGCAAAATGTGTAACAGACCTACAAAGCTTAGAAAATTTCAGTACACTGAGATGCTTCAAATATTCTGGCAGGTCTCAAAGGTACTAATACTTTAGCAAGCCTCAAAATATCTCAAGCATAGGGTGGTTCTTGGCATCACGAGTGTCTTGAATGTTGTAAGTTCAATTTCCTAGGGATCAACAAAAATTTGTTGATCTGAGGGTGAACCTGGGGGGGGGGGGTATCAACAAACAACATTATCAGGATAACAAGTTCCTCTAAACTCAGACATCGAAGTTTCAGGCTCCCCTGTAATCAATCTGATTTAACAAGATGGAGAAGGTAAGAACCCTGGGAAATCTCGCAGAATCTCAGGTCCTGTGCGATCTCCCGAAACTCCTAGAACACCTAAAATCTAAATGGTGCCTTCGAGTTCTCCATTAGGCCCTGCAAAACTTCAATCATCTCTGTTAATTATACATATGATTTATTTGATTCAATACATTTGATTTAATTGGCTTTCATGAAACCAAAATCCTATGTATCGATTATTATTTATTTGGAGTTAATTCTGTTGGATTTTTATATAATCGTCTTCTGAATCGTGTTCCACGCGTGTCTTGTCTTCTACATCTCATCCTCTAGGTCTGAGATCGAAATTTCCAGATCTTAACTAACCCTGTCTTTAATTATGATATATAATTTCTCATGAAACCAGACTCTTACGTATTAATTACTAGATATTTAATTCTGTAGAACGTTTACATATCTGTTATCCTATGAATCGTGTCTCACGGTGTGTTTCGCCTTCTATACTCGATGCTCCAGGTCCAGTACCGATAGCATCGAATCGTAGACGTCTCCTATCTCGAGTATCGAATCCCAGAATTCTACCATATCGGATTCGACCGCAATCGTGCGTACAACGTTTGGCAAGTCCAAAATCTTCCGCTATCAGATCTTATACGTCCCTAGTAGACCGGGTTTCCTGCTACCTCGAACGTCGCTGCTTTACATTTAAAGTACTCTAACAACGTAAGTGTCCCCTCCGCAACGCTTGTTGCAGCGCACAGCCAATGCCGAGACATCCTTTACGAATGTCTCGTGTACTCTAGGGTAAGCGCAGCTTAACACGGATCAAGACATCGGAAGGATCCAGACTCGGTTGCAAATTTGGACGGACGCGTTGAACTCCGGCCAAAAATTGTCGAAAGTATACCGACGTGTTCCGTCGTATGCAAATCGTGACATAACAGCTTAACAAAAGTGTCGCACCATAGAAAGTCCAATAAACGCCGATAGCGAACCGAACGTACCAAGAAGCTGCGATTCTCGCAATTTCGATGCGCGCTCGGTATGTGTCCGGAATTCCTGCGAGGGTGCTTCTCCACTTGAAGTTTTCATTAAACCGTAAAACTTCGGATTCTTTTACTGTCGTTGTACAGCTGTATTCGCGAGGCGCTGCTCTGGTTACTTAGACGGTGGACTTAAGAATTAAGTAACTGGAGCTCGGCTTAATTAGAGCTGGAAGGTAGATTGTTTCTTTTTCCTGCCGGCTTCGTGTCCTTTGCCTCTACCTACCGATGCGATCTGGCTTTCATGAAATCGTAATTATCGGAACGAAAGTGATTGGGATGAGCATGGTTAAGCGGACATAAAGAGAGTCGCTGGACATTAAAGGAACGAGGAAGTCATTGCAGGGGTGGTTAGTTAGGGTTTTATTTTGAGGCCCTTTAACAGAAGAATTTTATCGTATCATGACTTCTTTTTCAGATCTATCGATAACCAATATTTTTGTATCACGTGATCTTAACCAACGCTTTTCTTCCGACTTGATTTACAAATTTATAGATTTCAAATTGAGAGGCTATTTTTTTTAAAGACTGTAAAATAAAGAACGATTCTAATGTTTTTCTATCAATAACACTATTCACACAGAGTATAAAAATATTTTTGTACGAACTTATGAAATTTATTTATCGATTTATATTAATATAAATACCATGGAAGGTATTAAGAAATTCCGACATCGACAGGAGCTACTTTAACGTTAATACAAATCAACAAATAAAATTCATAAAGTTAATACAAAAATATTTTTACACGCATTCCAAACAGTATTGTTAGTAAAAAAAAATATCGAAGTCGTCCTTTAATTTATAGCTTCCAAAAAATATTCCTGAAACGTCCTTGCTTTCTTGATCGTCACTCCAGAAAGATCCCTTAAACACGATAACTGATGAAAGCTGGTATCGCAGTAATGGAATTCCAAGATAGCGCGCAACAAAGTACGAAACCTTTGGAAAACAAAGGCTGTATTCTTTTAAAATTGCCAGGAACCGGTCCAACGGTTACCGAGTATACGTTTCGAGCTTGCAAGGCGAGCAGGACGGAAAATTTGAAGATAAATTTGCATTTTCACCGGCGACAACGTTAGCGGCAACTGTCGTCGCTGCCGGGCGTTACTTGAAAACATAAGCTGTGTACTTTTGAAATTGATCCATGTTGCGACTGATCCCTCTGATCCTCTGCAAAGTTTCAACGTTTTCCGGAACCGGTGGAGAAGAGAAATTTAAAAGAAAATGCGCGTCTTCGCGCACGGAACAACGGACGTCGTCGTCGTCGCTTTAAATAGCGAACAGCGAGCGCCGAGAAAACATTTCCAATGAAACGTTTTCGCAGTTTCGAGCGAGTGATTTCTTTTTTTACTCCGTCGAAAGCGACGAATGAGTCGGTTTCGATCGATGGGATTCGATCAACGGGCCTGGGGAGGGGCTACAAAAGAACTCGCTTTTTATTCAAGCACGCCTTTATTCTGTCGAGCGGGGTAAAAATAAAAAATGAATTCCTACTCCTATCCGTGATCCGCTTAGAGCTCAAACAGTTCACAAATCCCGTTAACCGCGGTGCGGGGCTAACAGTGCGAGAACATTGGGAGAAAAAATAGAGCCTGCATTCCAAGCGAGACGAAGATTTCACAATAGGGAATTGCGAAAACGAAGCAACGATAAATGGTATACAATAACTAACGGGCTGGCTTTAGAATACCTGAAATAAAATGTGCGGAATACCTTTTTGATTAAAAACGCTTTCAATTAAATGTTCCATTGATACTTGATTAAATAAATTTGGGGGCAAGCAGAAATACGTTGCATGGTTTGAAGCGTTGACAAAACTATTGTTTCTCGTTGAATAATGGTGGTAAAGGCAGTCACCGTAAATGAAAGCTGACATTTGTTTTGCTGGTTCGTACTGGGTTTCGAAAAGGTACAAGTTCGAATATGGAAGTTGATGGAAATTGAATAATTTGTTATAGAATACGTAAAAAGAAAATATTTTAAGGAAATTAAAAGTAAAAGATATTTCTACGAGGTAAAGAAAATCTGGAGGATTTAATTGGGTAATAAAATACTTATAGAAATTCTAAAAAATATGTTTTATAAGAATCGTGCAAAAACGAAGTAACAAATTTTTAATTCACAATTAAATCAGTAAAAATAAATTGACATGTTGTAAAATAAGAAGCTGAAGGAACGTTAAAAGTAGACACTTTGCAATATGCTTTCTTCCAGGATGAAATGGTCTGTTCGAAGAACGATGATATTTCTCACGAAGAAAAAAAAAATGCAATTACTGCTATAACTTTTCCTTTTTGGCGCAATTACGACTGGCCAGTCGTCTGTGCTTGATTCTGTCCGGCAAAAAGGTCCTGGTATTTGCTGACGACAGTGTAATTAGGCGTAGTCATAATCGTGAAGAAGAACGAAGTCATCTGTGGCAGGTGGTGGAGGGGGTTCGAAATTGGAATTCCAGGCGGAAGCATCTTCTGTGCTCGATTCGTGATGGTACTTCAATAACCCATCGATTTACGTCGATGAATTTCATGAAAACCGACTGCTGCTCGAATGTCTTATGACATCTGCAACTCGTAATGGAATTGTAATATTTAGCGTGGATTGTGAATTTTGAATCAGGGGTAGTGAGATTTCACTGATTTTATAATTGGAATGTCGGCGAGTCAGAAAAAAATCTTTTTCGATTTAATATCCTCTGTTCCTTTCTCTCATCTTCGTAGAGTTTCTTTATCAGGCTAATTTAACCGATAGTATTAAAATAATAAGCATGATCTAGCAAGAAAATTAAAAAAATATTTTGAATTGACTTTTTATGCCTTTTCTCTTAACGTTACCTTATTAAATATTATTTTTAAATCCATAAAATAAACTATGTATACTTTCGTCAACATAATCAATGGAATAACGGTTCTCGTGACGAGTAAAAAATTGAATATTATCGACGTCCCGCAAGGTAGCAATTTCTTCTCAAGGCGTATACTTTCTCGTTAAGTTCAACGATTCACTGTTCAATGCTTTCCACGGTATGCTAATTCCAGCGAAATCGAGGCCAAGTAATTAAAGTTTTACTCAACGGCGAGTCTATTACTTTGAAAGTGTCGCGACGGAATCGATCACCGGGATAGATATATTCGTTTCTTCAGTTTGATTTCTCGGATTTATAGGCCACTTCGAATCGTTCTTGCATTATTCAAACTACATGCATTCGCGAGGACCTCCGGCTTCTTCCGAATAATCGAAATCTCGTTACAATTGGGCATTGAGTGGTTTCCAATATCATTATCAGGATTAATAAACGATAAGCTGTAACACTAAGTTTGTCTGCTAATGTAAACAGTGCTCGTTTGGGACATCAACCCTTTCAGACCTGGCGTTCATAATTGAGGACACAAAATTTAAAAAAATTAACGACACTACCGTTTAGGGCGAATGTCCTTACTTGTGCACATGTAGAGAGACCAGTTCTCCTCAAAAGCTACACTATTAGGACTTCTTTAAAAAAATTTTCCATATTAATTTTAGCTCAAGTTAACCTTAAAAATTAAATTACATGAAGACGAAAAAAAAAAATTAATTCAGGGTTAAGAGGATCATTATCGATAATGATTCTGTGAGCATTTACTTCGAGATCAGTAATAGCAATGAGAATACACAAGACGTTCGCTATTCTTGTAGAATTTTATTTTTAATCGAGAAGAAAAGCTTTGGACCAAGGAGTAATAAATGCACTTCAGAGCCTCGTGGTTTCAGAGTTTACCGCAGGTGACCGAAAGTAACAAGAAGTAAACTGTCAGAAATGCAGAATATTATCTGGGACAATATTCCCAGAAATTTGAAGGCCATACGGACCTTATGGAAGCCTTTTTATACACTGAAACGTGATCGTCAGCAAAGAAAATTCCGCGCGAGGTAAAAGAATGATTCCCGGAAGCGCGAGGTGTCGAGAGCATCGAAAGAGGTCGGCCCACCTTTCGTTCGACCTCTCCTCGGAACATCCACGCTTATATCGAACCTCGCTCCTTTATGCGCCATAAAACATAGGTAGCCGGCTCCTCGTATGCATACAAGTAGCGACAAGGAGATCCATAGTGCTCTTACCTGAAGCCGTTATCGAGCGATAAAGCCAGTCTCATCCGGAGCGGCACCTTTCAGATACAGTGTTTGCGATCGAACTAGCTGGGGTATCACGGTACACAGGATATTGTCTCTCGCGCATCTTTTCCCATAAAACTCTTAATGTCTCGCGCTGTGATTCGTTATTTTTAGCCGGTCTGGCCTGACAGTGTCATTCTTTTGAGAGAATTGTGCATCAAGATGATCGATGACACAATTCTATACAATGTTCAGACTCGAACGAACCTATCGTCGACCTTTTTATTTTGTATGTCAATTTGACAGCGAGATGGCACTATTGTGTCAGGATTTTGAGACGATGTCGATTTGAAGTGTCTTGAAATGGGGGTTCTATTTTATATTTACTGCGCTGTTTTATTGTATTGTATCATCTTTCAAGTATTATGTAATCTTTTTAAATCAGAAATTAAGGTTGAAATTGCGGTCTTCTGTTTCATTTCAATCAGCAGCTGTATATTTTAATATACTAATGCGATTGCACGAGTTTATTTTATTAGGTTGTCCGAAAAGTTTCTTTCGCTTTATTAATAAGTAATACATGCACGATATTTTATGTTTTATGTTACATTACTGAATTGTGCACGATTCATTTTGCTCCATTACTGTTACAACATGAATATCTATGAAATTAGATTGTCTATTTATATAAACACGACTACATAAAATAATTGAGCGGAACTCGCGAAAGAAACTTTCGGGACAACCTAATATAACGAATATGGATAAAACTGAGTGTATACAAATGAAAACTATTTTTGTTGCAGATCTGGTAATATTTATCTCGTAAATTATATCTGTGTATCTTGTATACCTCTATAATTTTATATTTATTGTGTTTTATTATATTCTTCTATTTTTCAAGTTCTTTTTTTTTTTAGAAGCAGAAGTTGAAATTGTAGTTTTCTGTTTCGTTGAAATAAACAAGTATATATTTCGATATATGCGCAATAATCGTATAAAATATGATACGTATTATATACTTAAGTATTGTCTATACTTAAGAATATGCTATAAACCTCAATTCTAAACATTGATGTGGGATAGGACTCCATTTGTCACTAGAACGATACTAGAATAATACGGTATATGTCGCTATCATGGTAACACAATTGAAACCTGTAACCTTTTGTGTCTCCCAACGAGAACAGAATCGAATGCGGATATTTGAGTGTCATGGGTAACCACTTGAAACGAGATCAATGATGGTACCACCGTAATCTTGTTCCGAGAGATTTCGGAATTTAGCCTCACTTAGGTCGATTTTAAAGGACTCAGGTTGCCGGGCTCGGATTGCAAGGGACTCTGACTATCGATCACTGAAATATTGTTTATTATTATTTATGTGAATTAAATATTAAGAATAAAGTGTTTAAAATATTCCTGAATTTGGCTTAGGAATATTTTAGTATATCACTGAAATATTGTTTATTATTATTTATGTGAATTAAGTATTAAGAATAAAGTGTTTAAAATATTCCTGAATTTGACTTAGGAACCTCCTTTTATGTATTGTAATTGTAAAGAAAAGAATCCTGACAAATAACTCATCCAAATAGTTATTAATTACATGTATCTCTTATTATTATATCTTTAACCTTATCCGAATATACGTAAAAGTATAAATTCCCTCCCATTACTATCCCTTCTACTCCATCCTATTTACAAGCTCAAACTTCTGAAACAGTACCTGAATTTTACACAAACGCTTTCAAAACTCCTATCACAGAACTCACGAGAGTTTTCAACTACCTTCACCACCCTAATTTACCTACAAAATAAGAAGTTACCACCGTCAACCGGTGCAATTTACCCCGAACGGTCGGGAACCGCAACCGTTACCTCACAATACCAATCATCGGCATCGCCCCAGCAGCAAAAGGTTGGAATCTCCCAGCGAGAAGTACCTTTCAGTACGTGCACTCAATTTCCCCGATATCCACGAGTATTCGCGCGACAATGTCCCATACCGAACCGCAGGTTGGCGTTCCTCGGTAACGTTTCACCCTCTCGAGGTGGCATCAAAGGCTCGCGTAGGAAGCAATGCCCCGATACGAGTTCAGACATAACCAGAAATGAGAGAGGATTACGATCGGGAAGGACGAGCCTTGTCGGGGAGTGGAGGCTAGATATACAGGCACGTTCTCGTGTTACGAGATACGATGGTTCGACGAGCAAGAAGGAAGAACCACGCTATGCGCCCGCATTACGGTTTAACGGCGCACGTATAACGCCGGTGGTTACCGCCGGTTATAAAAGGAGGACACTTTAAAAGCTTCTCGAAAGTCAGCGCACACATGGCGCCCTTTTTCCATGCCCGTTTGCTCGGCTGCGTCTTCTAAATGCATGCGCCCGCTCTGAAACTTACTTAACGCCCGAATATCGCGCGTGTTCCAGCGTTTGCAGACACGGCTGCACCATCGAGGGCTGTTGGGACCAGACCTAGCCACGCGGTTTTCCGCTGGTCTCGGCTTTCACGCGAAACGTTTTCTAACTGCTTGTACATAGTTGTAACCGTCTTTCCCAGGCGTGCGCCCTCTTCGGCGCTGTGCCAGGCGAGGTGTGCACCTTGAAGGGCTTTCTGTGCTTTACCAGCGCTAGCAAAGATCGATTTTTGGGTTGATTCGCGAGTAACTTACGGTAACGAGTAATTGTACTTTCGGAGGACCTCCTGCGACAAACTTTTTAATTTGCCTGACAAATAGGGTAGTCGACGATGGTGATTGTACAGGGTGTTCGGTAACTGGTGGTACAAGCAAAAGAGGGGTGATTCTACTTGGGTTGTCCGGAAAGTTCATATCTATTTTTAAGAAAAATTCAAAGGCATATTTGAATTTTGATGTATATTTATTGAATTATATATATACCATTTTGTTCCACAACCTTTCCACCTATTAAGGAATGTACACATGTTATTTATTTTCAGGCTTTGTTTCCAGAGAATCGACTTTGAATTTTCGCCGAATACGGGTGGACTTCATCGTGTCCCGTTATAATGAATCTCACTGTAGATCAATGTCTCTATTGAAGTTACGTTGATCAAAACTTCCAATGGCGCGGAAATGTTTTCTTACTTATTATTTTACTATTATTATATAAAACAATCCGATACGTTAATATGCATACTTCTTCCCTTAGTATCTTTAAAATATTCCTTCCAAATTATATCCTAAAAATTTGAATTAACAACGTTACATCGAAAAAGAAAAGCACCCCCTTAAGGCAGCAATTTTCTCTGCCAAAAATAAAGGGAATCTCTGCTTGGAATTCCAAGCTTCAATCACCTTTCCAAACCCACTGGCTTTTGCATTAAATATAAACAGTATGCTCATGTCGAAGCTCTGCAAATAGGTATGTTTACGAGTGCCCGTTTTTCATTTTTCGGCCAACCTTATACGCTCCTCCCCCCCCCCCCTCTCCGTCCCTGTGTTTATCCGACATTGCGATCGGTATCCAGTACGCTCGAATGGATTTCGATCGAGCTGCATCACAATATCCACGACGTGGCCATCATCGAGCGCGATTATATCGGCCGTGAAAGCAGGCTCCAATTTCGCGATGTTGCTTCGCACGACGATCCTTGCTTTAAAAGACCACGCGTAAAACGGACTACCGCGAGGGAATATTTTTGACCCACTGAAAAATACCCTGGTCTCCATTTTATCTTACGAGCGTCTCATGTCTGGAAACACGCAAAAATACGTGCTTTCGCGCTTGGACAGCTTCGGGTTGCCATCACTTGGTTGCACTGTTTTGTAATTTTTTCTGGGTGTCTCGTCTATACGGCAGACCTACCTAGTTCGTGAGCTAAAAAATATAAAATCAGTGGGTGTTGTCAAATATGATTTAATTCATTCGGAAATCAAATTTTAATTGCATCTCGAATTTCCCATTGTTATTCCTATGTATTTTGAGAATGTATAATAATATTTCTGAACATGGAAAGTATTATATGTTTATTTCAAAATTAAATTTCCTTATAGAGGACTAAGAAAGGATACCATAATAATAACATACTTAGATTAGCATCGTTGTATATGAAATTGATAAACGTTCTATATTTTTATAGCAGTCGTTGACTCGTCTAGTGACTTCTCAGTTTAATTATGATCATATGACTGGATAATCTAAATGGAAGATCATGTTCAACGAGACCAGTGTGCTCTAATGAAAAATTTGGAGGTAGATAAGATAAGCCCTTGGACCGCAATGTCGACTTGCCACGCGAGATTGTTTTCGACCCTTCGAAGAATCGCGTGTGAAACCGACGTACTTTATTTTTTTTTTTTTTTTTTTTTTTTTTTTTTTAATAATAATGGTACATGCACTTTCAACTCGAGCTTTTCATATTTAACTGGCAAACCTCGTTTTGAAACCTCACTTAAATTTAATGACTACGGAGAGCTCCACTTTTCAACCATTTGCAAAGAATCTCGGCCTTCGAAAGTACTCGGACAAATATTTGATCGTACATATATTACTGAAATGTCCAAGACTTCTTGCTGTTATCGTAGAAACCGTATACGCGCAGAATGTCCCGCGAGATGTTTCTCATATTTCATGATTTTCTTCAACCTCGTTCCTTTTACCCGTAGCGTCTTTCAAATCAGCATTCTCCAAACATTTTAGTCGCGTGACGTATCTTGAGACATGTTTAAAGAACACTTGCAGTTGTGTATAGTTATCTAGTTTTTGAAATGAGAAACATGTAAATAATGTTCAAATGTATTTCATTTTTTTTTTGCATTCCTCAACTACTTCCTTATCGATTCATAGAATTTTTTTATTTCATATTTTACTCATTAATTACAATGTCTCGGAAAACACTTCGTGATACAATATAATGTTACTCAGTCAGTCAAGATTAGTAATATTATTACACATTTCTATATGAAATAAAAACAAATTATGCAAGTGTATACCTATAATAAAGTCAAGAATAAATACAGAATTCGATAAAAATTGAAAAAGAGAACTTTATTTTGCTCACGAATGATTAAATTTCGTTTACGACAACATCGATTCGACCACGGTCAGGAAACTATCAGTGGGATTTTAATCTCGCACCAGTGTTTTGTGTAATCAAGCCAAATTCCGGCACAAAGGACAGGGGAATGATGAAAAATTTTCGAGCCAGCGATTCTTTCATCAAATCTCCCCAGAGTTCTTCTATTTGTTGCATTCTTGCCTCATTTACGATCCCAATAAAAAACAAGCAATTAAAATGCCCACGGAAGAGGATCGCCGTGGCGTGGAAGTAATTTTACGTTCACGGACTCTGCGAACGCGTTGGTGTAACTTCTCGTTCCCCTTAATTAACCAAGCTCTAAAGAATATATAATTTTTTGGTAGGTCGAGCGAATTTTCGGGGGGAGAAAACGAGAAGGTGTGCGGAGGGCGGTCGTAAAATTTAAGCTGAAATTAAACGAAACTACGAGCAATCGGCGTTTCTCATTCGACGGTAAATTGAACTTTAAGTTCCACTTAAACAGTAAGTGGAAACGATGGAACAGGTCTTAGAATTTCAACCTTCCCCTATTACCCTATCGCGATGAATTAGTTGGACGGGTTTGTTTAACGAAAGTATTCGAGAGTGCTCATTAAGTATTCGCTACATCGGAGGGTTGATATAATTGCAACTTCGTTCTCTCGCTTCTGGCGACATAAATTTCAATTAACGAAGCGAGCTACCTGATCGACTTTGTAAACAGAGGAACCGGTATTAATTGAACCTCTGTTATTCAAATGGTATACTATTCGAACGTTCAACCGACGGGAATCCAGTAAAAGTAAATCCTTGTTGTATTCGGGGGTAGGTAGACAGAGATGGCGGAGAAGGGATTAGAGAGTTGAAGGGAATGCCGGTGGTAACTTTTCTCCTGGGTGAGCTGCTGAGCTCGTCAATAAGATTTCATGGTTCAGGTGGACCTTTACTCGAATAACGGACCAAGTATAAAAATGCATGCAATTTATTCGTTCAATGTGAAATCAGAAATTAATTGTGTTATTCAGATTGAAGGTTGGATCGATCGAATAATATATATTCTAAAATCGTTTCTCTTTTATTCCTTTCTCGACGTTTTTTTATCTAATGAATTATGCACATTTCTGCTTCTTCGCAGGTCCTACTGTAGATGACAGAATTTATTTATGGCGTGCTTCCAAAAGGGTCGTGGCGAAATAAAATTTATGATTCGACTGTGCCAATAGCAAACTTTCCTGGATTGTATTCGAAGGTATAGAATTAGATTCAATTTAAAATACTGATAATCTACTTATAGCATACATAGGAGTGGTATTTGTATAATAACCTGATTTTCTGAGTTGCATTATTCATTAAAAAATTCTCTGTTTGATTCGAATAATTGTGTCTTCTAATTTATCTACTTGTTTCGATAATAAACTAATCCAAGTCCACTGTTGTATACGATCTAATAACAGCCCATACAAATTTAAATGAAACATAAACCAAAAAAAATATAAAATCAAAGTGCAATGCCTCGAGTGCAACATGCTTCCCAAAAATTGCACATGCCCAAAAAATGAATCCAACTTAGTAATGAAGTTTCCATTGTGTCGCCAGCAACGTACTATCTACTCTACTCTCTAGAGTAAATACATCCTCATTTCGACGTGACATAATTCCATAGAATAATGACGTTTCCCGACACGTGCGAAGGTGTAAACACAAACGCCTGATAGCTCGTCCAATTCAAACCAACGAGAATGCAAGGGGGAAACGAAGCGAATGACACCGACGAAAAGAGAGCGAACAGTTCCCTCAGAGGGGCAAGACATTCAACGGAGCTGAATGTGTCAGAAGCCGTTGAAGAGCGACAGACAACTGCAAAAGAGACAGAAGCGAGGTAGCGCAAATTAGCGTCAGCATTAATAAAGCTGAAAGCTCCTTTAAAACGGCCCCTCCACGGGCCAAGGGAGCCCCGAGTAGTCCGTGTAAGCTATTACTCTCTTTTGTATACGATCGTGTTTCGTACTTGTTTCTCTTCTTTCGTCGAGAGCGTAATCTGTGAATTGACATAAATCGACCGACCTGGTACACGAGATACTTTATTTTATTATTTATATTTTCGCATCATCGACGAATAACAAATTTCGTTGGGCGATGCAAGAGTCGAGGGGATCGTGGTTACATGCAACACTGTGATAAGTTTGCTATGTGTATTATAGGTTTCCGAAGGGAAATTGTGCTTTTGTAATTTCATTGATTGTGATTAATATTGAAGTTTATTCGATTGTTCTATATGGTTTTCAAAGAGAATCTTTGGAATTTTAAATATTGGCAAGTATAGAGTGTTTATTAATTTTCTCAGGTAACATTTCAATGAGAAAATAAAATTGACAATCAAAGGTCACTGTTCTCCAATTTTAATTCTAAAGTATAGTTCAACCTACGTAATGTAGAGACTAGGAAAATTGCAATTAATTTCTCAGTTTATAGACATAGGTGCACCTAATTTAAAAAATTGTAAAACCCTAATTTATGCTTCAGTATTCACAGTGCGACATCTTCAAAGTAAAAACTACGTCGATAAGGTGAAAGAGAAAGTATCAATTCTAAAACTCTCACTGATTCGTAACACTGTCGAGTATGGATTTGCCTCTGTTTCAGAATACTGAAGAAGTCTAGACGACGAAAGAATAAACTTGATTGGTAGGAGGATTTCCCAAGTACAAGAGTCCCAACTGTACTGTTCTAAATCCTCTAACGTGTCATTAGAAGCGTTGTATAGTTTTCACCCCTCATACTTGGATAAAATGTTTGAAGTTAATTGGCACCTTCTAATTCTTGCCTCTAATTACGATGACCCTTATGCATTCAAGGTCTATCCATCGAAAAAGAGCGATAACCAACCCCCAACCTCTAAATTTCTATTCCTCAAATGTTTTACGACGAGATCCCTCGGTCTATCTTCGCGAGCCACTCGCTGATTCGTGACTCAAACGTCGGAAACAAGTTCCTCTCGTTGCTGCATTCTCCACTCGGCCGGCCTTTTAAACCCTGACGCCTCTTGTATTCATTTCCCCTGCCATTCTTCGCGTGCTACCCTCGGCAGCACCCTCTGTTCGACTCCACTCTCTTCCTTCACTGTTGCGACAACCACCCTACGCTCCTATCACGGGGGAGAAAGCTCATAATCTCGGAATTTGCCGCGAAACAACAGCCGGGCCAAAGGTGTCTTTGTATGTTTACGCGTCGGAGAATCGAGCGGCTTCGTTTTATTTCGGGGTACCAGCGACGAGATAGCGAACAGCCAAAGGGAGCAGGGACTAGACAAGGGGAGGAATAAAAATGTCGCTTCGAGAGAAGGAAGAATTTGTACGGGGATTTTCGTTTCTGGCTCGTTGCGCGATTGGCTTATAACGCCTTGTCCCAATTGCACGTCGCGTGGCGACAAAATCGCGCGTAGCTGAGCCGCGGCAAGAGTGGAAGTAAGGTGTAGGTTCTATGCGCGCTAACTTAAATGTAGCGCGACCGAGCGACAAAATTCAAACCAGCTCGAATCGTGTTGCTCCTTATTCAACTTTTAGTTACTAAAAGGTATTCTGAAAAGGATGTAATAGACTTGTGATGACAAACTCATTGCATCGCAAGTCCTCGCATCATCTTCCAAATGTCTGCGAAGAATTAATAAAACTTCACCATTGTGTCTAAGATGTTGCACTTGTAAAGCGTGGCATTCCACGCACCTACTTGTTATATCTAACGATATTATTACAAGTTTGCAGCCATTAGCTCGCTATTACTCGCGACAAAGGATAAACAAATGATTCTTTGTCGCGAGTAATACCGATTACCAGGTCTCACCACGTGGAGGTTGCTGCGAGTGGAGACCCGCGAGGGAGATAGAAGGAAACAAAGTTCCTCCGATCTCTCTCTGTACAATCTTAGAAACTAAGTACGCGAAAAAGGAAATAGAAGGAAACGAAGCTCCTCCGATCTCCCTGTGTACAAGCTTAGAGACTAAGTACGCGAAAAAGGAAATAGAAGGAAACAAAACTCCTCCGATCTCCCTGTGTACAAGCTTAGAGACTAAGTATGCGAAGAAGGAAATAGAAGGAAACAATGTTCCTTCGATCTCCGTGTCTGTCTCTATCAAGCAATCGATTTAACTAAGAAAATGAAGCTAACACGCGAGAATAGACGCGACGTGACGCGAACCGTACAATCGAATTACTAGGTCAGTCCCGTTTCCTCTTGGCGAATCCGATTCGAGAGAAAGACTGACGTCTCCGATCAGTACTCAACTCCCTGCGTCCGCAATCGGAACTACCGTAGGATCCGGCTCAAGACGGCCGACAGGTAGACTCTCTGCATTCAAGTCGGGAACCAAATTGACTCAAAATCAAGATACAAAGAGATATCGTCTCTGCATCTCCCCATCGGGTCATTGCTGACCCCGCCTCGCGCGCGAGAACTGACACCGCCACGTTTTCGCGGGAGCCGATCGGTCAAGCCTACTTTTCCAGGTAGGAGGGGTTATGCCTCGCAACGGTTATGGCCTGCCTCTGTCATATACGCCCATGTTCAGGGGAAATACCCCATCCGCGTCTTCCCCCAAATCATTGTTGTATTCGAGTCAAAATAAGGGGAGTAATCTCTCTACGTGACTCTATACCCACGACGTCTTACGAGAAGAAAACTCCCCAAATGTTGTTCGAAGCCAACGATAATTTGAGTTCAGTACGTCTTACGATAAGGCATTACTCTGATCGTGTTTGTATACAACTCGGCCTTGGCCATAGACCGACTTACGCGAGGGCCCACTACCCGAGCAACCCGTTTCACCCGTCTTACGAGTTGGCAGACTCTACCCGAGTGTCGAAGCCAGCAACGACCCAACTTGACACGACTTACGATAAGATAACTCTCTGAATCTTGTTCGATAGTCAAAGTGGACCGACTCGGCATGTCTTACGAGAAGAAAACTACCCTGCACCTTGTCCGAATCCCAAGGTAGATCTGACATAAGACGACTAACCAGGAGAGAGTGCTGAATTCGGAACGTATTGTCTTTCTCTCGAATAAGACTAACTAGAGGACGGCAACCGACTGTTCAGTTCGGTCACACGGCCGGTCACTTGCTTATTACATGAAGTCAAGTGACCGAAATGGGAATCGAAACAACGTGCCAATATAGGCAAACGAACCAACAAATGAAGCTACTTATTTACGATTGTTTGATAAGAGACAGGCATTCGTTCACGCGCGGGTTAAATTAAATTACAATAAGTACGCGAAGAAGGAAATAGAAGGAAACAAAGTTCCTTCGATCTCCGTTTATGTACAATCTTAGAAACTAGGTACGCGAAGAAGGAAATAGAAGGAAACTAAACTCCTTCGATTTCCTGATCTGACTCTGCCAAGCAATTATTGAAAATTTCCCTTTTTTAATGGGGAAAATGAAGTTACAATGAAATCGCGAACACGACGCGACCGTGCAGACAGACTTACTGGGTCAGTCCCGTTTCCTCTTGGCGAGTCTTTAGCAAGAGAAAGACAATGTCTTTCTCTCGAAAAAGACTAGCTAGAGGACGGCAATCGACCTTTCTGTCCATCTACACGGTTGGTCACTTTGCTTATTGCATGAAACAATAATGACCGAAATGGACGAAATTACGCGCCCCCGAGGGCGGCCGAACAAACAAGAGAAAAACGGGTAATAATTACTTGGCCTTATGTTCTAACGCGACTTAGACCGCCCCGTTCCCACGCCGGATGCGATGTCTTCGCTCGATGGAAGCGACATATTCGTTCGATGAAATACCTAGATAAGAGAAGCTGAAAATCAGAATGGACATACGTATACAGAAGTAATATAATGAAATAATTTGAAAATAGAAAAGGAAAACTATCAATTAAAATATCGAGTCACATAAAACTCCATCGATCGCTGCAATTCGAAGAAACAATTCAATTGCGTATCGTTTCCCCACCATGCGAATCTACCTAGCACAGAGAAATCAAAGCACCGAAACAATCAAGAAATATAAATAATACTAAATAAAATAATTAAAGTAATATTAGTGCCGAATGAAAAAATAATAAATAATGAAAATTTAATACGAAAATAGAAATTAACATACATAAGAATGAGATAATTAAATTAAAAAATAGCCTGAAAATAAATATGCAAATTAAACAAAATGTTGTATAAATTTAGTTAAACCTAACCAAAGACACATAATTGTGTCTTGGAATACAGGGAAATATAAGCGAGCATGATGATAACATTGCAAAAATAAAGAAAAAATAAAAAATTTGCGTTCGCTCACCAGTGCTGATCATCATTTACCAATTGGTCAGTAGTGGTCAGTAGTGGTCAGTGGTGGTCAGTGGTGGTCAGTGCTGGTCAGTAGTGGTCAGTAGTGGTCAACATTGGTCACCCCCTGGTTATCCTAGGCCAGCCTTGGTCCTCGGTCGGCTCAACGCGACACGCGAGGTCAGTACGACCTTTATCGCCCGAAGTATACGCGAGAACTGAAGGATCTGACGCCTGGGTACCTATCAGTCGGGGAAGGCCGAACGCGGATTGGTCGACGCCGGATTGGTCGACGCGTGTCAGCAGAGTCTGTCCGATCCAAGGACGATGGAATTGACGAAACATTAATATTACAGAAAAATTATATTCTCGATCATTGTTTAAACAAATACTGTCAAGAATTAATTTAACTATTGTAATAAATTAATATTTAATTGGTTCAATCAGTAGATATCAAAATATTAACAAATTTTTCACGATTACTGTATACAATGAATACTTATTCTTAATCGTAATTGTCATTAACGTTTAATCAAAGACTGAATGTTTCTTATCTTATATGTCTTATATTAGTATTTCTTGAGTGCAACAATTAAAAATTAATTATTAACAATATTTGTTTAAACAATAATCGAGAGTTTGATTTTTATGTAGTATTAATATTATGTAATATGTCACGTAGGCATTTTCTTTCAACGGATCAAACGAACACTCGAGTCAATCTATTCTGTCTAATTATCTATTCTCTCTATAATTATTGTTTGGACTAATTACAACTTAATATCTCCGACATAATTAAACATTAGTAATGCGTATGTTCGGGTTTAATTAACATTCTCCTGTTACATCGCATTTTCGTTACTGTTTTCTGAAGTTGATGGAAAACACCAAGACCATCGATCCTTTAAGCCATGAAAGTTAGTTTCGCGGATAAACTTGCCCGTAGATGCATCGACGAAGGTGGGTTTGTATTTACGACACTTTCTCTAATAATGGTAAACTGGAGCCGTTCGCGTAATTGAAGATCTATCGGAGCATATAGCAAGGGTTAGAAATGGATCGTGTTGTTCTGAGAAGTTCACAGCATCCCCGTGGTTCGGGACACGGGCCAATATCGTATTTACATGCTTAAATTAATTGCGGCAACGATCGTGGGGGTAACTATCAAATTGAAACAGGTGCGCGGCGTGCTAGTTTGTCCAAATCAAATTCCGGTGACAACGAGCGTAATTGGTCCATTTTCGTGTTGGAATCTGATAAATGTCGCGTTCCCCTATCGGAACAAGGTGATATTAATGCCACGGGATATTCTTGGGCGTTGAGAAACTACAGTAAATGTTAATCGTATTTGTCATGAATTTATGATAGAGGTATAGAGTAATTTAATTGTCGCCATCGAAGCAGATACTTGTCTAAAGAATTCAAGGAAATTTGATAATTAATTCAGAATTCATTTGCATGTTTATGTTGTCAATTTAGCAATATAACATAAGCATGACAATACAAATGGTATATAGTACCAAAAGAATGATTTGTAATATTTTTACAGTGAATACCTTGTTCACAATAAACAAATTCTGATATAATAGAATATATTTAATTTATTTAATAATCAATATGATTTTATTTTATTATAATACATTGTTCAATGAATAACAAGCATTAATTCTTTTTAAACAGTCGATTTATTAATATGGATTCCTCAAAATTAACTTGCGCCCAGAAACAAACATTTTACAATAAGGGTATTTAATAAATTAGATTACATTTGTAAAACAGTTTTATTTGCTATTATGTAATATAATTCTTTCATGTAGGTACATTTCACAAATATTTTTATCGCGTAGAAATTTAATGAAATCGTAACGAATTCAACGAAATAAATATGCACGGAAAATCTGCAACATATTCGCGCGTACATCATTTCACTGGAATATGCAAAACACACGCATTACGCAGAATATGCAAAATAAGAAATACGTTTTTAAAATCCACTAATGACGAAATAAATTTGAATGCGAGTCCAGCTTCTCTACCAGTTCTTTTTTTTTATGAACATATGCATTTGCATGAACACCCACAGTGTACTAATGAAACTATTAGGGTGTCCCAGGGAAATATTGCGCGTTTTAGTCATTTTGCTTCCTGATTATTTTTAACCCATCTACTGAAATTAATATGCTTTAATATATCCTCGGTGAGCTATTTTTTGTGTTAATTACGAAAATAGAATAAAACGTTGGCGATTTTTGTTCCTCGTTCTAATTTTTTATAGAATCAGTTGAAGAATAATTATAACTGTGTAATTATATTACGCTGAAATATTGTTCGAGAATTTGATTTGATAGATTAATAAGGGCTCTAATTGTAAGCTATTATTGGAGACAGTGTAAAAACTACAAAAATAAAACTCGATACAGAAGATTTACGCCAAGAACGTTTGCAGAGTTTTCAAGACTAATTAGGCGTGGATCTATTATGCGAAATTTTCTTGGCTGTTCGTTTCGAATGTCAGATGTCTGACGAGCACTCAAGAAAAGTCCAAACAATAGAACCTCTCCAACTCTTTCAAGTTAGTCCTGTGCTCTCTGAAACTTTCCTTGACTTCAATTTTTTACAAAGCCTTGACGTTTCATAATTGTCAACAAGAGACCTTTAAACATTGGCAAAAAGAGGATTAAAATTCTTTAGTGCGAGGCTTCGTTCTAGAAAAAAATCGACCTTATATATTTTCTCTTATTTTCATTCGTATATTAATTCCATATTTAATTTTGTACATGACGGTTTTTAGCATGTTACTACATTCACATCGTATTTCTTTTCAAAATAATTAAAAATATTAGAACATGTAATAGCACAGAAAAATGATTAATAATCAAATAGAAGTAATATAATATATATTACATAATCAAAAATATGTTTTTAAGTTATTCTAGAAGCCTTCATGAAAATTTCCGACAATAAGAAAATTATTTAAAAAGAAAAATGTCAAACGTAAACGAGGTGCAAACTGAAGTATATTCTTGATTAAAATGTACACAACCTTGTTCATGTTTTGATGAACAAAAATAAAAATAATTGCATTACTCGTACTATCGATCGCGAAAACAATGAATATCCGCCGTTTCGCGAGAAATCGCGAATTGAGAATTAAGTAATAGATTAGAAACGAAGGAAAGCTGTCTTTTTCGCTGAAACCGACGATATCGCGTCCCGATAACGACATTATTTGATGCAATATTATCGGCGTATCGGGTGGAAAGGCTCGGTCCGTGTTCGTTCGAAGACAAGGGCTGGAAAATGGGTCGACTCGTGTAATGGTTGGTTCGAATCCCGAGGGCCGAGGCGACGAGCCAATATTGTATTTACATGGCCGAATTAGTTGAGCCAACGAGCTGCCGTCGTAGCCTGTGCTCTCTCGGAGCTCATCGGGCTAAAATTTCGTTCCAGCGAAGCGGACTACACGTTTCGAGGCTCCGTCGATACGCTCGAATACCGTAAAAGTGCCGCTGTAACGGTGGCTTAATTTCATTAATCAAATCTCGAGACGGAGTTAAGGGAAACTGAAAACCCTGCGCTAATCCCATCTCAAATTTAACCCTTTGCGCTCGTTGTCCAACGCGCAAACAGAAATCCCGCTATTATCAAAGAGTGTAGCATTGGAACCATGAAATCTATTCTAATAATTACTTTATAGGAATATTTAGCCATCGTGATACATATTTGTGACGAGAAATCGAAATTTCATCTGAATTTTATTTTTAATTATTTAATCTTTCGTTTCTTGAATAAGTAGTAACGTGTCAATCGATACAATTATGTATGTATATATTGTGGACTTCATGTTCAAATTGCTTTTTTTAATGCATATTGAATGAGCAGGAAGGATTCCATTACCTTAATTACGTTCCCTGGTTGCCTGTTCATTTGTACTACTCTGATAGACACGCTTTGTGACTTCCTTCCATTTCATGACTTCTCATTCCTTCCTTTGAATTAATTTCATACTTTTTTTTTCTACGTTTTATCGAATAGAACAGTATTTTAAGAGTACCCGAGGGCGTGGAAGTTACGTAAACAGTAACTCGTAGTTTCTGTTACAGCGATTATGAACTTTCGTTGGAAAAAATTCGCGTAAGTCTAGTGTAGGCGTAAAAGAAATCGCAATGTGTCACGCCAATATCTTAGATAGTTCTCGTGATATAAAACTCCGAATATGCCCTACTTTACAACCTCATAATTCCGCTAATAAAATCCCGCGATAAAGTTAAACGAAGCTGAGTCGAAAATTCGGCCACCTGGCCGGTGAGTTAGAGGGTTCTAGTATTCGCTCCGGTTTTATTTGTACGCGTGGGTGTTATAAGAAGCTGTGTTTCGAACCTTTTCACTGTCCTGAATATAATTTTTTTTTCCTCTCATACTTATGAATTTAAGTTGTGCGTTTCTTAAATTCTTATTGATTTTAAATTACCTTGTGATATTTATGAACTTTCTTAACATTCCTTGATAGGATCTTCAAGAAAAAAATAGAGGATTTAGAATGTTGAAAAATTGCACAATTTTAAATAGGATACAACTCTTGTTTTGCTTCAAGCCAAACAAATTTATTTTATATTTAATTCTGTTAGACATGCGAGAAAAAAAGGATAGAAATTCACTCGAACTAACTTTTCCATTAGTTTCCCCATAATTAATAATTAATTATCGAACAGGTATTGTGCAGTTCCTATTGTTCAAATATTTCGTACAACAAAGGCCAGTAAATCGTATGAAGGTATTGATCATTAAACCTAGCACACAGTGCAAAATTATAACTGAGTTTAATAGTAAATAAGCACCATTAACAGTCCGAATATCTTCGTTTCATCATAACAAACAGCATTTGTCGCATCAGGCTCCCGTCCATTAAAATGCACCTCGTTAATCGAGGCTGTGTACGCGTAATTAATGTTGTCTGTCGGAAATGAAAGTTTACTAGTCGAAATAAATTTAAATGGCGGAACGTATAAATGACTGCGATGATTCAACGCTTTGTGCTGTGAAATGTATTACGAGTTCCCGGTAAATCATGATCTGAAAATAGACGGAAAACCCGCATTGGGAATTTTTAAAGCGCTATAAGCGCGCGAACGAGGACCGTCGGTTTCCCTCGAACCGAAAATTTATCAACAGATGAATGATAATTGGTCTGACGTTGAATTTACGATCGAATTTCGGTTTTAAACGAACGCATTCTCGCGCATTTGATTTTCGCGCTCGCGTGTTCGATGATCAGACGAACGCCACTTATACGATTAAGTGCTTTCGAAAATTCCACCGATAACTCTAATTTTCCACGTGGTGGATTAATGAACCCGAAAGGCTGGGCGATATTTATCCATTGATTAGTCGTTCGGGTTTAAATCAACTCATTTCAAGGGGGTATAAATAGACTTCATGAAGAACTATAATATTAGAAATAAATTCTGGAATAAATAAAACACTTTTTATGTCACATTTATTCAATAAAATGTGACGATTGAAATTATGCAATGAAATTATGTTTCACGTTGAACATGTAAAATTTGAATGAAGGACATCATTAGCGCTACGAATTTTAATTTGCACATATGTGTGCATACATAAATTCATGAAATCCACAAACTTTTAATAAATGCATCGATTTTATGGAAATATAATCGATTGGAAAACAACTTAAAATTTATCTGCGCGAGAGTAGATTTTTGGGACGATCGCATTAAATTTTATTTGAACGCCTTTCGCCTGCAAATGGAGATAGCGTACTTTTAGAGAATTGTTCCATTTACGTTACTTTTTGCATGAGTACAGAAATATCACTTCCATTAGTGAACGAGCAAACGTAATGGCGGGCCCCAGAGTATAATACTACTTGCGATTGTAAGTTGAGCTTGGAATCATAGGGATTTTCTTTGCACCTTTCTTGCGCCTGCAGGCTGCAGAATCGTCCCCTAAAAACACTGTCTTCCGATTTGTAATCGACCATGGCAGTCAGTATCAAGCTTGGATGACTTACACTTCCTAAACAAATTGTTAATAAAAATTGTACAAATTCTTAGAATAATATCTTATGTAAACAATTACCGTAATGTGAGTAAATAATTTAATTTTATCTTATATGCTCTCTTTAACAGAACTTTTTCTCGGGATACTTTTATGGAAAAATATAAATTGTCCTTATGAAACAGATATTTTAAAAGCTCGAAAAAGAACATTTATAGCTAATGTTAGACAATAAAATACGATTTATGTTGCTCTAGAAACACCATCCATTTATTAACAATTTAATATCTTCTCTTTTGTACATAAATCATAAAAGTGATAATATAGAACCATCTGGTCAGCAGAAATTAAATCACTTTTCACTAGGGAAGATAAAGTTTCTCCATTTATGCTACCAATAAACTCACGTGCAATTTGAGAATGAAATACCTTATACTCTTTGTTTAATATTAGTTTTCCCTACATTTAAAATGTTAAAATTCATAATTATGTAAATAAAATAAAAATAAAAAATTCATACACACAATAAATTCAAACTTAAATAAAAAATACTGTATGATATTATGCGTGGCTCAATTTTGTTATTTCTTTTTATTTGAACTACTACGATTTCCAGGCCTTTATTTAACAAAAGAAGATTTTGAAATGCGACATATTCTCTGGGCCAAGTAATTTCAGTATCCGAGTAGTCTAACGATGTATTGGAACTTCAATAAGTCTAATGGTCCGGATGATTAATTCGCCACCTACAATAAGACTGCACAGCTGTAGCAAACGTGACGATAGGAACTTGGGTAAAGAACGACCGGAACGTGCCGGAACGTGAAAATGCGAAGAATTCCTCCAACGACGAGAGACGAAGATTCGAAACGTGCCGCGTATCGAAAATGATCTGAAAGGAAAAAACGCACCTGCGGGGCGAGACAAAGCTGTTTTAAAAGGAAGGGGCTATAACTTTGGTCGTCAACACAAACGTTGTCTCAAACGGAAGATATTAAATTAATTCATATATCAAATTATATAATATGAGTTTAATCAGTTGATCAAAATTCTGGGTAATTTTAAATAGTTTCCCATTTGTTCTAAATTAAAGTCGAATACTGTTTGATTACGAGTATATTAGTCTGTGAATTTATATGTTCGATAGGTCCATTAAGAAGTAATTAATTAGCAAACATTAATATACTCGAGGTATTAATGCTAGAGTATTTAATATTGAAGTCTAACAAACGTTGGAATATATTTTTCTGGAATTAAATATATTACTTATTTTGGATGTGTCCAAATAGAATTGGATCAATTCTAAAATATTTAACATGGAAATCTAATAATATATCTCTTCTGTTATCTTACATATACTGCACATTCAAACGGAAGAAATTTCCTTTTTTGTTTTAAACAACAGCACTGTTCACGTACTTTGGAAACCACATCCCAGGACCATGCTTTCCCCTTAACTCGAATAGATTCTGCTACATTGACGACAGAGTGACCACAGGACGTTATTGTGTCTCCACCAGTAATAGTCTGTGCAGGCAATGGTCAGTAGCCCGTATCCCAGGTTAGGGTACCGCCGAAGACTTGGCATCCACTGACCGTAACAAGTGAATTACGTTTTAGCCCGAGTACTTCGCTCCAGGGACACCGGAGGTTTAGATGTAGATCCCTAGCCCTAATTAAGACGTTAAAGCTGGCAATTTGACTAGCAGCCCTTGCATCGAACCCGATCTAAACCTGAAATAAATTTGGATCTCAAGCGTTCAGGAAAGAACTCGTTTCCATTATGTTAACAGGAGAGATTTACATTCGCGATATTCTTTCGTTATACTAACGAAGACGAGGAGGTCAGGAATATGATGGTTAGCTTTAAACGAAACAGGATCTATGAACTCCAAGATCGTGGAATTTCAATTCTCGAGGAATAACATAAACGTGTTGTGAATTATCTCACAGGATCACCAGATGCCAGGATTAGGGGAATGGTATTACGATGAAGTGAAGCTCAACTGATTATCGATAGATTTCTTTTTGTAGAGAATCTTATAAGATGAAAGGAAAAAATGCTTCTTTCTGTTTATCAGTGTGCGTACTTGCTGCCTGAATATTATGAGAATATTATTCAAATGTTATTTGAATATCATTCAAATGTTACTCCAATATTCAGCTTTTAGAATTTCATTCACACGTTGCTTGAATGTTATTCGAATTTTATTGGAACAATTAACTATTCGAATATAATGTAAATGTTGCTGAAATATTATTCAAATGATGTTTGGATATTGTTCATATTTTATTTGAATATCATTAAAATACTGTTTGAATGTTATTTGATTTTTATCGAAACATTCAGCTATTTGAATATAATATAAATGATACTCGAATATTATTCACATGTTATTCGAATTTAGTACAACTATTATTCGAGTATAACTCGAATAAAATTTGAGTCTCAGCTCTCCTGAACGTTATTCGAATATCTCGCCCTTCGAATACCGCTCGAATCGAGAATAATTCGCCAAAAAATCCCCGAGGTCTCGTCAGGTGTAAATAAAGTGTCAAGCCTGCAAGCAAATCGAACGGTAGTGGGTTTTCCATCGACATCAAATCCGTCCTCTCAATCACACGCGTGAACTCGATACGCGACTGTTCAGCGCTCCGACTAAAAGAACAAAGTTATTCTCCTTCTTCGATGCGGAAGGAAACCTGTGTAACTTATCCGCGTGCGTGGAGCATTCGAGAAATCTATCGATTCGAAGGAAAAATGCTAGGCGTAAAGAGCGTTTCGCTCGACGTATTTCACAGCAGTGCTGAGGGGGTAGGGGGAACGGTGGCGCTTCGTCGTCGTTGGAACGTGATCGTTCGTTGGCTTGGCATAAAACCAACCGAGCTTTCCGCGTTCTTCTATTTCTCATCTAAGCTCCGGGTATCCTCGACGGGTATACCGGGTTGAGAACAATTCCTACACCGCGGGTATTGATTCGAATAAATGCGACGGAAATTTCTGTAGGCACGTCCGACAAGGCAGATTTCACAGATGCACGCGAAACGAGACCGCGGTTTCCAGCTTATCCGACACATCCCCCTTGCGTGGGCGTAGACACCGATTCGAGGCATTGTTTTTTTTTTTAGTCCATGTATCGTCCTCGCGTAACGTGGAAGGAGGTGGAAAACCTAGAAACCTTTGCATTATGTATGCTCGTTCGTTTAAAGCGTCGTCGTGGCGCTGTTTATCATTTAGAAAGCGCGATGAAAGCGCGAAGCGAAATACACATGACGTGAAAGGGGAAAAAAAACAACATTCCGATGGTGGGAAGTGCTTGTATTTGGATTGAAGTACGTCGTTCACGGAGTGCTAGACGAGCATAAACTTTGTTGCGTTCGAGGGTGGAAGACATTCGAGTGGTGAAAGAAAGCGATCTGTAATTGTGTAAAATTGAATGGTGTTAAATTTAGATTAAAAGTTGGATGGATCCTAGGTTTGCGAAGATTTCTTATCAGATTTCTGTTATTAATGCCTTAATAGGCGAAGTGGATTTACTAAAATTGAGTAGGAGGCTTGAAGAAAAATGAATTTGGGTATATCCTTGTCTTTTGTGATTGGTAACAAGTGTGAATTAGAATTAAATGGGTAGATTGATGAAATATTTGAACATTATGTTTTGAACAATTTCTTATTAAAATAATATTGGGCAAATATAAAGACACCCTTTCCATCCATAATTAAACAAGTTCACAAACGAAAGTAAACAAATCAAAATAATATTGGTAAAATATGAGGGCACCCCTTCCCTCCGTAATTAAAAAATGTCACAAACGAAAGTAAAACAAATCAATAACTATAACATTTACTAATCCCCTCGGTTAGAAAATGTCACCCCTCGTCATTCCATTACGCAGATCTCATACATTTTCACCCTACAAAAGCAGTAAACAATGCAGCAAAAGCGTGAGCACAATGAAGTTCGACCATTCCCAACTTCAGTAATCTCTTCTTTCGACATCGAACTTTCTCATTGCGGTAGCCGTCGAAACTTAGCGCCCGATGCCGTAACTAAGAAACCGAGAAAACGAAGAGAAGCATTTTCCCTCGCAGCGTTCACATCTTCAAATGGTATTGCGCGAAGGATCCTCCCTCCCAGCGGTCGTAAACGCGCGAAATTTAGTGAGTCCTTGGCTCGAAGTTGCGTGCACGGACAATGAGAAACGACCGCTCGACCTGCAACGTGGTAGAAAATTCGTTGAGTTAAGTGGCTAGCCTACTCTTCTACCCGTTTCCAACCTACGCCGTTTCCTCTTCCAACCCCGGTAGCCCATGTGAGAACGAGTTCTTGGACCGAGGGCAAAGTAAAGCTCGGAAGTGTATTTGCTAAACGACTCCGAAAGAATCGAACGGTTCCCTCATTCTCTTCCCCTCCCCTCACGGCTCGCGCAAACATCTCCTTTTATCACTCCGCTGCGGCTTTGCTCGTTTACTTTTTTTGCTTGTCTCGCCGATTCTTTCATTGTAAAAAGAAAAGAGAAAGAAAAAACAGAATTTGCCCACGAAAGCGTCGAGCTTTTATTGCTGGACGCTTCGTAACTGCCCTCGCGGAGCAGTATCGCTCTATCTCTCTGCATCCAGCTTTATGTCATGAAATTCAAATATGTATTTCCGGGTGTCCTGAATTTCGAACCGGATGGCATTTCAGGGAAAAGAATATTAGTTAGAGGGATGGAATTCTATTACCGAAATAACGATCGTTATTGTCACGTTTAATAGTGATTTATTTTGTATCGAGAATATAAGTTCTTTATTTTTGAACGTTTGAGGTTGATTCACGAATAACTTGCGCTGCAGGTGACAAATGATTATGCTTTTGAGAAATCTCTTACAGGTAATGCATGTTTGATTTGCTTGCTGAATGAGTAAAAGTGATAATCAAAGATGGTGGTTGTATTATTGGTCAGATTCATTACGAGATAGGACATTTGAAAATAAATCGTAAGAAACAGAAGTTATTTATGAATCGACTTGATATATTTTTCTCTTTCTCAAAAATTATCTATTTACATTATATATTTTCCTCTTTCTTAAAAAGCAATTCAACATTTATGAAAATGCACAGTTATTCCTAGACGACTTCATTTTTCGAAAATTACGATACCACTAATTAACTAAAATCTAAATTTCTAAACTAACAGTTCACACATAATGGCAATACCGATTCCACCGAATCCAGAAAGCGTCAAGTGTAACTACTTGCGAGCTCGCCAGAAAAATCTTGGCATTTCCAGGAAGGATCCAACCGGTAGACGTTTTCCAGTAGAATAAAAATAGGTAAAAAAGGAAATGCGTCAAGATAAACGTATCCACCGACTACGTCGGGACGTAGGGTTTTACGCGACGATATTTCGCATTCGTGTGCGAGCATAGGTTTGTACCCGTAGTTCTGGTACCTAGACAGCGCCTCGCGATGCAGATAGCAGAGCTCCTCGCGTCCACGAAGGCGGAAAGAACGGGACAAATGCATCCTGTTTTCCGTTGTTGCTCTCCCCCTCGACATCCCTTTCTCTAGATAATAACGATCTACGGGCGGAGGTTACGTAGTTTTTCAGGTCAGCGTTATCTGTGCTCGCGTTGAAGAGGGGTTGCGTGGGGCGCAAGAACGCGTACACGCATGCCGCGCGCAAGTAAGCCGTGAAACCACCCCCGAAACTGTTTGCCTGGAAGTGACGCCAAGTCCGGCGTGCCGGATCCCCAGGATCCGTGTTACTTTAGATGAGAAAATAGCGCGCGGATGCACGCGGTGTATCGCGTATCTGGCTCGTAAATTCACCCGTGCACCCGCAATCTACCCTCTGTTCTTTCGCACGGATTCGCCCCTTCTGATGTCAGCGCGGCTGAAGCCAGTTTTTGCGGATTTTACAAGCACGCGTGGACACGGGAAAGAAAGATGTTTATTATGAAAATAGATGACTGCGGGATAACGCGATGCTGGGGGTAATTTAGGGACGGAGATTTCTGGATGATACGTGGAGAGGTTTGGGATAGAGAGATTTTTAGTTGTATACGCGAGTGGTGTAATAGAAATATGTCGAGAGGGATGCAAATAAATTTAGGGAGAAGAGTATGATGTGATTGTTTCTGGGTATTTGGTTGAAATTATTTTTGAACTCTATAACGCGATGCTGGGGGTAATTTAGGAATTTGGGTTGCAGTAACACAAGGGTTATAACAGAAATTTATTGAGGGAGTGGAAATAAATTTAGAGAGAAGAATATGTGATACTGTCTCAACATTTTTTTTAAAATTGATTTTAAACTGTATATTTATAGAAAATTCTTGTATCTGTTTGCGTACAATCGTATGTAGGAGAAAAGATAGATTGTCTAATACATTTCAATTTTCATTCATAATTCACTGAACAAATTCTTGTATCTGGTTGAGAAGATAATTCTGAAGAAATGAATTGTTTAATGAATTTCATTTTCCATTCATAATTCACTGGTACACATAAAGTTACATAATGTTATCAATATAATATATCAAGTCAAGTACGATAATTATAATTTTAAAACAATGAGTATAATTAACTTTCAAAGTATCATTTAAAAAAACCAGATCAGTATTTTATGTAACCGTAAACTTATACTGCTCCAATTTATTTTCGTCTAAAAGTGAATCTACTCGTGTATTTCTAAATAAAATTTCATCGAGAAATGTGTACAAATATTGGATGCACAGCTATCGCAATCGGGTACATTTTTTTGTACCTTCTTGCGGTGGACAGGATGCTGTGGGAACGATTCAAACGAAACGAGAGGTTCAAACAAATTTTCACAGTCAGTTGCTATAGTTACCTGCGGTTACAAAAGGCTAAGCTTTTTTACGAGAAACTAAATTGCGTTTTTGAAAGCGTGGAAATTAGAATTTTTTCCGTTGCAAAAATGCTAGAGTTGGAAATAATCCATTCGTTATTAATAATTATTATAACTTTTTGCATTAAGTAAAGAAAATTTGATCTGTTTCAGATTCCCTTTAACTCGCATATCGGAGGAGGATTGCAGCTTCTGTTCGTGGTGAGTTTTTAATGCATCGTTACCATCTGAAAATTTCAACTACATATTGGATTAATGAATTATAAAATATAAAAAGTATATTTTCACGGCGTTTAAATTAGACTATACCGGAATATTCGAGAAATTCAAGAAATGTCTGTATCAACCGAGTAATGTTTTTTAAAACTGTATGATCCCTCCATTTCTCTGGATATTTGCAGTAAAAGTTTTCCTCTACTGCTGACTCTTACTTTCCACCCTCCAAACAAAGGTTATGTACCTTTACAGAAAACTGTTTCAAGCACCCCTTATCAATGTTCTTGTCAGTATCTATAGATAAAGTAGCATTCAGCGAATATTAAGAAATCTTCGCTGGCTTCCGGAGTAACTAAAAGGGAGAATTATTACTATTACCCCAAAGTGGCGTCATTATCTAAAGTAGGGGCCACGATTATATCCCAGGCCGCTGAATCGCTATTTTATATGAAAACTCGACGAAAACATCAGCCACGGGTAGTTAATTGTCACGCAAGGGACCCGTAGCACACGAGAATCACAGTTTCGCTTCCTACTCTCAGCTCCGCCGTCAAGTTTCCCTCGAACTCCGCCAAGTTTTCACTTTCCATGGTGCAAGATTAGCGAAAACTCGATGCACTTAAACGTAACTCTAATTTGCCCGAGGACTGACGCTCGCCGAGAGTTTTAAATGCCGTGGAAACGCAGTAAATCTCGGAAACGAACTTATGCTAATTAAATTGCGACGAAATACGGTAATTACCGGTAATTATACTTAACTTTCCGTTAAACGAACGACAGGCTGCCGCGATACAGCGCGATCACGGCGGATAGTTTATCTTCTTTACGCGCGATTTGTATCGGCAACGTTCGTTCGATCGTTTTCATTTATTTAAAGCGTTCAATCGCGAGCGTTAAACGCGAAGCGTCGAGTACATAATGCTCCTGTATGTGAACAGAGAAATATTTCTCTATTCGGTACACGAAAAATCTATGTTAAACGTTTATCAGCCGATTCGAGTTGAATTTCAATCTCGATTTTAATCGGAAACGCAACGCAGAACGAGTTGCGACTGTGAAAGTGGAAATAGTGGAGGGGCATATATTTTATTCCATGGTTCTACGCTTGTTTGTTTCGTTTATATTTGAGGGAGAGAAAGAGATTGAACTTTTAAAGCAGCCAGCTTTGAAATCGATATTGAAATCCGTCGATGTGGATGGCGGGTAATCATTTCACACGGAATGCGTATCGCTGTTTATTTACTCGAAATAATGCGTATAAAAATCATCTGATTTTTTTCGCGGGATACGTAAACACGTTTTAAACGAATTAGATTCAGCTGCATGAATTCTTTTAATTTCTTTTGGATTTCATGAGGGACAAATTTTATATTTTTCATTTTTTATCCGCTCCAATAAAATATACAAATCATACCAATTTAATCTGTAAACTGATTTTGACGTACAAATATCCTGTCTCACTTTAATATTGTATATTTCTTTATTTAGTAAAGTATTATGATTATAACGATAATTTTTATAACAAAATAAACATGTGTTCCAATATTTCCGGTGCGGTTAAAGTCTTTTTAAACAATTGCAGTATATAATTAAAACATAAAATAATAACCATATGTGATATAATCAGAATGAAAGACATATTTTGAGTAGTTTTAATATAATAGTATTTTGACTCTGCAATTTGCAACTAAACATGCAAATGTCATCTTGCACGTATTTTCTCTGTAATCGGTATTTTAACAACGAGCACATTATGTATTATACTTGGGAATTGATTGGTTTTAAACTTACATCAAACCCTAAGGATCATGATGTCCATTACATAGAATAAATAATATAAATATGTATAATATTCATCTCGATAAAAATAATAAACAGACCAATTACTGGCCACTTACTAATAATAGTACTCGTTTCGATTCTAATGTCCACACATCATGACAGTTTCATCCAGATAAAAGATCCTTCAAATTCCGATGTAGTCCGCTTAATTATCGAAGGCTCGATGTTTCGGAAGTCGATCGTTCGACCCCGCAGCGCGCGGTGCAATAAAGGATGATTAGTAATTACTAGGTGGAGGATGAAGTTTGTAAACGGGTAAGTTTTATCGGGCGCCCCGGTGCAGCGACACATTGATGCAATTCCCTCGTTATGCTCGTTCGTTCGTTTCTCCTGTTCCGTTCAAGGACGCGGATTGCAGCGCGAACGTGGAAAAACAAATTGCTTTAGGCTGATTATCCGCGACGAGGTTTAATACCGAACGGAAATACCGAGTCGACGATCCGCGCACGGCTTGCAGTTCGACGAAATACGTTTTACAAGGCAAAAAAACCTGGGGTTCGTTGATGAGCGAAACTAGTGTCGAGAGATACCTTTACCAGGATGTGTTTCAAAGCTCTGTTAGACGATGGTAGGGTGGTGTTGTTTCCAAGTGCGAGTTTCATTCTGATCGGGCCACGGTACCAATTATCTGACGCGAATTGGGCAGAATTGGATTATTTAGGAAAGTGATCAATTTTTTTATATTAAGGTTAAAATTAATTTTTTGGTGGTAGATGGTGTCGATTCATAATACAATTTTAATTCTGACTGGATCGCAGATGTAATAGTTTGAGGAGCAAAGAAGAAGATTATTTAAAAACAGTTTTTTATATTGACGATAGAATTATTTTTCTGATGGTTTGGAATAGATAATTGCAGTGCACATGTGAACAATAATAATTACAATATATAATGAAACTATATAATAAGTATAATAATTATATAATAAATATATATAATTACATTCACTTGTGTTCAATGTCGAAATTCATTCAAAAGTCAATTAACCCTATTTTAACTTAAAATGTTGTGTGCAGAGTAAATGTTGTTTTCCATACAATATAATACATTTACCTTACACGAGGAACAGGTTGGAAAATCCCTAAATATTATTTGCCGCTGTTCGATGACTATTCCTCCTGTAATTCTGATAAATTCAGTAATCAGTCGTACCATAGGGTAATCATCGTCTAATTAGATGCAATTAATTTCCGACGATTATTACCGTTCGAGACGGTCATCCTCGTGATTACAAATTTCAGGCAAATCATACTACGGAATAATGGGACGATTATCGGTGGTTTCGATTGCGCGCTCTGTTGTGCGTTGAACCGCATAATTTTGATGGTATTGATTTTCGATCTCGGCATGTAAATACCGTGGTAATCTTAGAAACAGTTTACGCGTCGAAACTGAAATCATTTCGGTTACGATATCTGTACGAAATAGTCATTTTAGCTCAGTTGTTTTATTTCAGATTGAATCCGTCGGAATTTGTTTCACATTCGAGACAGGAAACGTCCAAGTCCCTCTGGCTCGGATTACGCGATAATTTTCGAATGGAATAACGTTTTGCAATTCATGACAACGAGGAGCGATAGTAACTGGAGGGAAAAACGAACGAGCGTCGTCGGCTGGGCGTATCGTCGGACCTATTCGAATCGAATTAAAGTCGGAAACGTGAAAATGGTGGCTCACGAAAAGATTTCGTGGAATCCCGTGTACAAATTGAACCTGAAACTATTTGAAAAATTGTCGAGTCGAGGGAAAACGGATTACCGTGACGGGTGATTTCTCGCGGACTTTTCGAGATCGCCCAACGAGGGGTTAAAGAGGTTATCGCGAATGCAAAATTTCCGACTCAATATTTGAGAGAAAGGCGAGCGACGGGGGCGGAGGGTAACGAGGAGTGAACGTCAGCAAACACTTTTAAGAACGATGGAGGGACAAAAGAGAGGCTATATAAACGCTGTTAACTTTTATCTCGTAATATTGATTCTTTTTAGCCCGTCGAAGGGGTTCTTTATTTCTTTGTTCGGGGTACCTGTACGGTCTATAAAATATATCTTACAGTTTATGAGTCGGCTGTAAAACACGGATGAAAACGGTAGTTGACACGTAGTATTTCGATTCGAACGTTTCGATGTTGGTAAGAGGCACATCAATTCTGGAATTATATTGGATGTGTTTTATGTAACAAAAGCTTACTACGACGAAACGGTATTTGCAGACGGGGCCGTGATAAACGTTACGATTTTAATTTATTGCGATTTGTTTGGAGCATGGAGTACGGCTGCAAGGAAAAATTGGTGAACGATTCAAAAACACTATTTTTTAATTATATTCTTTCTTTTCAAATCTCAGAGTGATGAAGTTTCTATTTAAACGAATTTTTAAAAATGTAGTTTATCTTTTCTGAAAGGTATATAATTATACATATTGTGTAAAGACGTGTCATGTACCTTTATACAATATATTTATAACATATTGGCTGATATTATATTTGGCTTTGGAAAAGAATTATTAGAACATGAATAAACATTAATAATGTGCTACGAAATATAGTTCCTCTTTCCTGAAAAGTATAGAATATATTCTTTGGTGTTCAAAACCATATTATATTTATGATATAAATTTCAAGATGAATATCAATAAATGCAAGCTTCTGTATTTATGCTCATATAATAAACTCTCTGATGCTTCATGGAAGGGGCTTAGAACATGCAAATGAACATTTGATAAATTATGACGAATCACATGGACAAAAATGAAGTAAGTTTACGCAATATGTAATTAACTAAAATATTGTTACATCTTCGTTGGTGTACCTTCGCCTGGGTGAGAATGACGTCCATTTTTGGATGTCCATCATAAATGAAAAATTGGAGTCGAATGGAGACCGTTTCGCTTCCACTGTTGAAAATTCGAGAAAAGTAATTTGTTAACGTCAACAATTTTAACCGAAAAATTTCGTGACAATAAACAAGTTTGCGAAGAAAAACAGAAATCCCAGTTCGCCATGCATCGTCGATAAACTGGTCAATGCCCACTCTAAAGGAAAACAAAGAGTGGAGCGAAAAATACACGGATACAGTGGAACGCCAACAAATGGGCGAGCTGTTACGCGAAAAAGAGATCCGTAAAATAAATACAGGGACGAGGAAACATTTACATTCGATAAAGTCTCTTGAAAATCAGAAAACCTAAAACATCCGAGAAGTATTTGTCAAAGTATCTTTGTTGTCTTTGTGTTTACACGCTACAAATAAATAGATGCGATTTCGTTTCATTGTTTTACGTGGGAGCAAATAATATAAATAAATAGAACGGAGGGACAATGTTAAATAAACTCAGGACGGATATCATCATGGTCGTAGATAGACTCGCGTAAGTGGTCTTCTAAAAGGGCCTTTGGAATTTCGTTTTTCAATCAAATATTGGGTGTATAGAACACAATCATTTTTTTTTTATTTTTTTTTTTTTTTTTTTTTTATAGTTTAAATGAAATTAGTTTACGATCGTAAGTATTTATTGTAGGTTAGTACAAAATAACTGAAAAGAATGTATTTAAAATTTATTCTAATTAGAATACTCTCTTTCTTCACACTTTCCTTGCCTTATATCTTCCTTTCGTTGGAAATGGTGGAAAAAACAGAACATAAAATATGTAAAAACCGCAGGATACCGTTCACACAGAATATTCAGTTCATCAGAGTGTAGAGATCGCAATTACATATTCAGGCACAAAGTAGAGCGGGGCGAGCCCGATTCTGATACAATTTTAAAACTCTGAATAACTCGTGTACTCTGGTTTTATAAGCATCGTTAATTCACGGGATTTCACGGAAACGTTCGACGCATTAATAACAATGCGCCGCACGAGCGGATAATTGCGCCTCGAATTAATGGCTTTTATAAATTTTCATTTCCGGTCAGTTTCAAATGTTAATTACGATTACTTCTGACGCTCTTAACGCGTACGCCAGCGTTCGTTACGCGGCACGGAATATTCTCGTTAACGAGCTTGCGTTACGTGCACGCGTGACAAGACGAATCCTACGATTATTAATTGACAAAAATTAGAGTAACTGGCCGATCCGTATCGTTGATTTATTGTAGGGAACGATACTAAAAAATTGCTGCACGTTCTAGCTATGTTTATTTTAATACGTGATCTACTAGCAAAAAAAATGTAAAGGAGTTATTTAGGGCTAAAATAAAAATAAAAGAACTTTATTTACTTTAAATAGCTAATTTTAGAAAATGGAATAAAAGTGTATAGAGTATTCATTACTGCATATTTATCCAACCAGGATGAGCCTGGAACAGGTAAACATTACACCTCGAGTCGAAGACTTCTGATATCGCACGATAACACTGTTTTCCATTAATTAGAGTGGAAACGGCGATGCAGACCCCCGCGAGTTAAATAATTCTGCCCAGAATTAAATAGTTCCGTCTACCAAGCAACGTTTCCGAATTAATTGCTTCGCGTTATCGTTTCGATCTCTATACATTTTAAAACACTCACTCTGAATAATACATATCGTTTTTGATACCGCTTGCGCCGAGTGTAGATCACGTATTTTCTATTTCGTTTTTAAAAACTGAAGTAATTTAATCGGTGAAAGTTATGTCACGTGTGGAATAAATCACGAGTATTATTTACTTTTAACAACAAATCTTTTCTTAGGCAAAATTAATATCGTTGCGAAAGAGTGATGTAAAGTATCGTTCGTAACTTGTAAACAAATTGACCAAGACAGTTGAAAATGATAAGAAACATGTTTAAATAAACGTACCAAATTTCAAAAGTTTTTATCAAATACGTTGACTGCAAAGAAATTATAAAAATTGCCTCGAAACTGATAAATAAAACGAGTACCTGTTTAAATCAATAGCAACGAGCTAGTTCACCTTGGAACCAGCAAGCTCGCCATTTTGTCGCATCACGGACGAAGACATGGGGTTTCTTTGGAATGGCACAGTTACTCTATTAATCCCGCGGGAACGTTAGCAGAATATTTCCTTCAGAAGTTTACTATTTTGAACGTCTATCGGAAAATATCCGCTCGCCTGGCAATTGAAACTTCTCCGCTCGAGTTGAAACGGTTGAAAATTGAGTTTTTCGGAAAATATGGAAATCCGAAATTTGCATAGCACTTTGTTATCGAATTTACATTTTCCAGCAATACTTATTCGAGTGAAGTGATCAAGTATTTAAATTTAATTCGAGTAATTAAAGTTAAATAACGTGGCTAAGAATAACGTGGAGAGATACAAGGCAAATAAAGTAATGAAAATAAAATGTATAATTTTCAGTGGAAATATTACGAATAATTACATTACAAGTAGAATTTTATGAACAGCAGTTCACCAAAATAGGTCAAAGACGGATCAACCCGTGCAAGGGACGTACACTTTTAATGGTGTACGTCCCATTATTTCCGAACCAGTGATCCAAAGATTATACGATCGGTAAGCAGCTCGATTTTGGCCAGAAAAAGTGGGCGAGAGCCATCGAGCCGTCGCCGGTCTCGATTCAGGGACGCTTTTCAGTCTATCGGGCTGGGTAGGCCATCGCAGACGAGGACTCCTCGAAATCGATCGTCCCCTTGCGTTTCGCTCCTTATTTATTCCGCCCACTTCTCTATTCAGTCCTCGGTTTGCCTTGTGCGGTGAAAAACAATGCGAAATCCGTCCACGGGAGACGGCTACTTTACATTTTATCTGATTCACCGGTGGAGCTGTGATTTGGTTTAGATGGGCGAGATCGGTTCGTCACTACAAGCGTAAGAAACTTTTCTGCTCCAAAGAATAGCGTATAAATATCTCGAATATATAATCGGTTATCGTTGGGCTAAAATATTTAGCCCAACGATAACCGTCGCACCGTGCGATTGGGAGGCTATTTCAAAGAATTGCTTCGAATGGGCTTCGCTATTTCAAGTCAAAGGATATCCTTTGCGGTGGATGGGAAAGCGTGATTACAATTTGGAAACTTTTTATTGACACTTTCTTTTCTTGCTATTGGAGGTCAGATTTGAAATCAGCGACCTCAAAAAATACTTGAATACAAATTTTCATCCGAATCTAGTCACTTTTCACATTTCGTTCCGCCATATTGGATCCGCCATATTGTATTTCTGAATTTCGAGTTCAGACTTGGAATCAGCGACCCCAAAAACCTCTGTATGCAAAGTTTCATCCAAATCGAATCACTTTTCACATTTCGTTCCGCCATATTGGATCCGCCATATTGTATTTCTGAATTTCGAGTTCAGATTTGGAATCAGCGACCTCAAAAATACTTGAATACAAATTTTTATCCGAATCTAGTCACTTTTCTCATTTCGTTCCGCTATATTGGATCCACCATGTTGGATTTCTGAATTTCGAGTTCAGATTTGGAATCAGCGACCCAAAAAAACCCTGTATACCAAGTTTCATCAAAATCGTTCGAAAAGAACTCATTAAATAGTCAAGACAAACTATGTAATGGTGATTCTTGTTATTTCAACCAGGAAATACTACGTGTTTACGATTTTTGCTACGTTACTACTAGTGCGTACGCACTTTCAGGAATTTACGTCACTCATTGTCAGTCAATCGTTCATTCATATTATATATTGGATACATACGTCTAGTATAAGAAACTTTATCGTAGCTCAACGTAACTAAACTTTGACGCAGCTCAGCGAGGAATTGTCGGATTCTTTTCAAACAAAATTCAAATTGAAGAGAAGGATTTCTCCTATCTAATGTATGTTTATCATCAGTGTTAAATATTGTTAAACAATTGTTTTGTTTATTGGAATACTGACTTCTGAGACCTCTTTACTACATTCTTTCCTTTTGAACGATTTTTATGAAATTTGGTATACCGGGGTTTTTGGAGTCGCTGATTACGAATCTGAACTCAAAATTTAGAAATCCAAAATGGCGGATCCAATATGGCGGAACAAAATGTGAAAAGTGATACGATTTGACTGAAAATTAGTATACAGGGGTTATTGAGGTCGCTGATTCGAAATCTGAACTGAAAATTTAGAAATCCAAAATGGCGGATCCGATACAGCGAACTAAAATTGCGAAAAGTGATTCAATTTGGATGAAACTTGGATATACAGGGGTTTTTGGAGTCGCTGATTACGAATCTGAACTTATAATTTATAAATTCAACATGGCAGATCCACAATGGCGAAACGAAATGTGAAAAGAAGCTCGATTTGGATGAGAGTAGGAGCTTCGAAGTTCTCGAGGTTACTGATTTGAAATCTGAACTAGAAATTCGAAAATAAAAAATGGCGTATACAAATTCACCCTAAGAAAATAAGTATTCACTTCAGATTTTTCTGCGTGAAAGCCTACTCGTACACAAATTTCTAGTACTTTGTGACAGAGAACATATACAGTACAATATCCGGTTATAGTAAAACACTGACTGTGATACATGAGAATCGATTTAGAAGTCTCCGACGCATCAAAGGCCATACGTCGGTTGTCCTCCAATGCGATCGTGTTTTACGTTGACGAAACGATAATAAGAACACAAAGGGGAATCGCGTTGCAAACGTATCTCAAAGCTAGGAAAGATGATTCCCGGGTTAAGAGGAATGTGGTATCGTATGTTGGAAGAATGTGGATAATGTAGGGTAATTTCTGTTTCGGAGAACATACAAAAAATGAAATAGACATTGCTATGTTTAAAAGTGAAAACTTACTTTAATTTAACTCTCTGTTCTTCGTGTATGTAAATAAAAATATAAATTTGCATAAACATCTGCAGTTCAGCGATTAAATTTCTCCATAACACATAGAGGTGTATTTCAAATATTAATATGAACAACACAACAATAACGATGGAATGACCTAATAGATGATATGAAATTCATTGTGCTTCCTTTCATTCTGAATATTGCTACACCAGTTGCCATCTTATCGGTAGGTAAGACGTTCGCAATAAGGCAGAATTTCCTCCAGAATCTGTATTCTCAATTTGTGGCACATTGGTCCTCAAGTACCGATGCGAACTTGTTTACCTTGCGTTCTTCCGAGTTTCTTGAGTTTACGTTCGATTTGATAGCTATTGAGATGGGAGCAGCGAGAATTCCACGCGGTGAGTAGTAAACCTGCGTAGTAAACTTTATTTTCCTCTAGTCGGATGTGGCCGCTTTCGGAATCGACTTAACACATCAAACATCGATAAGTATCGCGTTCACTTTGGCGTACAACTTGATTAATCGATCGATAATTCAATGGAAGTAAAATTGAGAAGATGTGGGGGAATAAATTTTATGAATCAATGTATTTTATCAATCAGAGATATTTCATAATTCCAAAAGAGGATTTAGAATTTCAGGATCTAGACTATATCAATGTTACTTTAATTTAAATAAAAGTATTTTGTTATTAAAAATCATAATCTCCAACGACTGTATACTTTCCACTGTTCTTTTAAAGCTTTGATCGTGGTAATTATGATAGTGGCTGGTGCGCTTCAGCATTATCTTTGTTTCGTATAATGCATGTTTATTGTGCATTGCGAATAACAATGTTCCCTGAAATGTTGCGCTTCATTAACGCATAAGGAACACAGAAGCTACAGAGGGACACACGCAATCAGAGAAACTAGATTAAAATGAATTGGAAATTGAATGAAATTGAACATTCCATTAGACATTCAAAGCCATTGGCTATATAAAATTCAAAAACAACGCTACTCTTTCCATCGCGAGAACGCAATTCGTAATTTTCACTATTTTAGTAAACGGATTACTCGTTTAGTAAAATAGTTGAAGTGACCAATATTTTGACACTGAAAGCTAAAGCAAGATACAGTGAAAGAAAGTAAGATACATTGAAATAATTATCGTATTTAATAACATTATATTATAATATATAATGTAATACATAATACCATAATATGATGTATTAAATAAATATTATACTGTACACTAAAATTAACAAATGTAATATGCAATAACATTATTTGAAGTAATTTTTGAGAACTTTATATCGTCAATGTTCAATTCTTGTTCCCAATAGTATCTGTAAAATTTTATTGCGTCCCGGAGCAAGCTAGTAACTATTCCTGCCGCAATATCAATAAAAATTTGCAACCAATGATACACTGTCCATTTTTACTGCTATCGCTAACAAACAAAAAAATTGAACGATCCATTCTCCATCATCGAAAAATGGTATCTGTTCGCCTCGAATTCCGAACATTTACAAAGCGATCAATCTCTATATAGCGATACTAATCCACCGTCTGTTTCTGTCGATCATCGGACACGTTTGTCACGGACGCGATGAAAAAAGCCAACAGAAAAAATCGAAAAGCGAAGCCAAGTAAAGGGATAGACTCCCTCGAAAGCTATGTGGGTTACGGACCTAGATAAACCGGTGAGATTCAATTTGTTCGACAAACGACATACACAGTTTAATTAAAACGGATTCGTCTATATCTCAGAGAAAAAAAAAGAACTGGTATTGCGATCAAACCGAGCTTGAAATATTTCTGTACAACGATTATATATTTTAATTTTGTAGGACGATTGAATGTTGCCGTTTTCAGTGTTAATTTGTTATGATTGAAATGCATGTGTATTGTTTCATTTATTTTTATATACACAGATGAGGAGCAGAATGCATAAATCCTTGGTCTGATTATTATTGTTCGTACTGAAAAAATGAATAATTTTGATATCGAGTAGTTTATCTATTTATTAATATCAATCTTAATGTTACATGTATATTTTATTAGTGTATATATTTATCTATATATTTATATATATAATATAGAATATAACATACATGATTCGATGGAAAAGTAAATAACATAATTAATTTACAAACTTCCTTCCTTGTTCCAAGAAGTGAATCTTTAGTAACAAAAGTGAAAATAAAAGGCCATTGAAAAAACTAACCGACCACGACTTTTTGCAAGCTTCTCCGCGACTCACCTTTGTTCCCGAGTTCCGAGGATATTATGTCTGACCTAGTATTTACCTGCACGAAACAAACAGTGCACTCATTATCAGGACCGCCACACTTTTGTCGCTGTTATAAATAATTCGTCAGGCACCGTCGTGTTGTTTTATCGCGCAATCGCCCACCGGGCGTTTGTAAAAAACTGCTTGCCAAGGTTTTGCGGTCCATAACAGCGAAATACGTAGCAATTAGCGTTCTTGCGCCGGTATCGATAAATTCCTACGCGATGGTTACGATGTTCTCAGATTTACAATGTAACGCCAACTTGGCGTACGACGCTTGGTATCGTTGTTTATACAGGTTCGTGATACACCGTCGAAGTTCTGAGATTAATCATTTTGAGGTGTACACTGTATAATAAATCGTCGAATTTCGTCGCGATGGTACAATTAAATGAATTGAACCAATTATTACTTATTACTTTATATGTAATTGTAATTGTACAAATATTAGGTAGACTGCAAAGTAATTTCGTTTCTTTTACATTAAATTCAAACAAATTTTGAATAAATTTCTATCTTTAATTATTTCTTTTGCCATCTAGAGTGCCAATTTTCGATGCTCGATAAAAGTCAATAACCTGATGAATGATAAACAAGTATTTAAAACTGCAAAAGCAACATTACTTTCCAGTCCACCTAATATTTGTTTCTTTCACAGCGGATTAAAGTGTTTGATTTAACCAACAAGTATTAAGCAACAAGCATGGACCAAATAAAATACTCTTAGACGGCACTATCATTCACATTTAATGGCAATCACGTGTATTTTCATTTATAATACAAAACTCCTATTACTTTATTGAAATCAAAATTCTAAAGTCCTTTTTGGAGAATCCTTTATATATACATATCATATACAAGTACTATTTTTCGAACAAAGCACACGTACAGAAACTTTTTGTAACCGCTGCATCGCGTTTTTGTTTAGTTCGCGGTTGCGAATCAGCACAGCGTCGAAAATTGTGTTAAGTCCAAGTGTCCTCTCGCAAAGATCTCCTTTCCCGTCGTAATTAACTGGGCCACCGGCGGTTCACCTATTACCAAAATTTGCGACGTCGCTAACGTACGCACGGAGTCGCGAACTCGCATGCAGATGCAAACGGTTACGTGACCGAAATTCCAGCCACCTGTTTATGTGATGGTAATCATTGGCCAAGCGACTGATCAATTATTCCGCACGACGTACAAATTACCGTTTCGACGATCCGAACGAGCATCGGGGAAACGAATTTTTCGTCCCGTCGTTCGAAAATGGCGACGGTCAGACGAGGGACGGGGGTGTAGAAGGGGGAGGCGCAAAGTGATTACAGCGGACGATAATACGAAATTAAAAAGTCCCAATTGCGTCACGCTCGGGCGCTCTCGATGGTATGAAAACGTGTAATTGAAATTAACATTGTCAACTCGTTGCACCGATTTGGTCGTGTGTCGTGACGTATATAATTTTACACCCATGTATAGCGCTTTTAGCTCGTTCTTCAACCCCCGATTTGCGCACTTTTTCGACGCGTAACGAAAATTTGACGGCTAAAGTAGGGTCCGCCCCGACAAACGGAAACGGAACTAACTGATTTTACTCTTTGAAACGTAAATTTTTCCATCTGACGGATATTTTTGCAAATCCAGGAGCTATTTGGGTCGTTGGTTTCGAATTTAAAGATGAATGTTGAAGATTTGAAGAGGAGTAAGATAGCTATATAGCATGAAATATTAAAAAAACAAAGTGTATGTATGTAGAAATTAAAAATCGCTTCGGAAGTATAGAATTAGGAATTATTTTGTAATACTGTAATTCATGTATCAACTGCAAATTATATAAGCTAGTTTGAAAATCAAATAGAAAGGTACCTATCTACATATCTCTGATTTCTCCTCAATTGTTGACTCAATATTTATAAAATTAGTAAACAATTATTTTATAAAACTGTTAACGAAAAGTGTAATTCATAAATTAAATGCAAATTACGTAACAGAGTTTACAAATCTAATAGAGAGTTACTTATCTGTAATTTCTTCTCAATTGTTGATAGAATATTTCAGTTTAATCACCCTTACCCAGCAAAGTAATTTTTTATCCGTTACTATCTAAATATAGTGTCCTAAGAATTAATTTTCACAAATTTCTACTTCAGTTATGTTAATTTTCACCCTAACATTAGTCGTTTGTCGAAAATTGTTAGTAGAAGAACAATGATATTCTGTACACGAATTAAGCGATGCTGGCATAATGATTTTCAACGATTACGGTCTGTTACTTTAATCGTCGGCTTTATTGAGGCACGTTCGAACACACGTATTGCCGCGTTACACAGATTCGTAATCAGTAATTCGAGCTGCTGTTCATTACGGGCAAACAAATCCCGCCGATTAATCGATTTCTCGTTAATGATTTGTATAACCGTTCCGCAATGTTTGCGTTATATCATGGAAAAATGTTGATAACGTGCCAAGTTCAATTAAATTGTTTGTTTAACCTCTGCATCGAAATGACTTTCTTTTTATAAAATAAAAATAACATTATTCAACGTACATATCATGTATATGTTAAATTTTGTTTTGTAATTTTATTTTAATTTTGTAAATAAATATTTTCTTCTTCCCTTTGCAAATTGCAAATGCAAATTTGCACGTTGCAAATTTCTACAATTTAAATTTAAAAAAATCACTCCTCACATTTATGGATGTAATCATTAAGATCGATGATATCTAAGGAAACCAATGAAGTGACATGATAAATAAACAATCGTTATTAATGAAATAAGAATTGGCTGTACAACTTTCAGTTCACCACTAAGATACTATCACGTCTTATTATCACTTATTATCTCTATCATAAACTCTGCAGCGATAAAGCAGCTTTAACTAGATTTTTCATACAGCTTTACAGTGTTACATCCAATTACAACGTTACAACGCGATAATACATCGCGCGCTTGTAGATCTCGCGTAACGCACAAATCGCACGTAACGAGCCCTTAATTAGTAGCGTAACGTGTAATTAACGTTAAAAATTCCTTGGGCGTTCAACATCAGGTATAACGGGCTGTACATTACCATAATTTTTAGGCCAATGAACACGCTCCATTAGCATTATTTCGATAGCAATTTAAATTATCTAAGTCCGCCCTCGCCACTCGAGTATTCCATTAAATACTGAAGCACGTGGCAAACGATAAACCATGATGGAGGGCGGACGGGTAATTGTTCTACTTACAGCAGAAATTGTTGTTGCATGGCTAGGAGGAAAAGAAAATGTTAAATATACAAGGGTAAATATCTGTGAACCTTATTATAATAAATCTTCTTATTTAGAGAGAGAGAGATTTCCATATTGGTTTGTGAATATTAAAAAAGCTTGACTTTAATGTTCTTATATTAAAAACAGATTCAAACTGTCAATGTTGTAATCGTTTACATCACAAGCCTGTCAGGTTGACTGAACACGAAACTTTGAAAAGGGTACTCTTCCATTTTTGATAACAAAGAATAGATTATTTTCAATATACTCTTTATGAACAACTTTGAATATTCCCTTTACATATGCTTAAACAAACTTACTAAATTTCAAACGTTTACGTCAAGTACTTTGACTGCAAAAAAAATCATGAAAATTGCCTCGAAACCAGCAAAAAAAAACCTACTCCTTTGATAACCATTTTGCGCAGTATTTAACAGATACTATGTAGAAAAATGGCCCTTCGTTAATGTGCTAATACATTCATCTATTAAACTCACAAGAAAAGTTCTCTCTTATAATCGGCCTTGTAATCACGGACACTTGTAATTGCTTTATTCGGTACTTTCAAGCAATGAGTGCTCTTGCACGATGATGCGTAAAAGCCCGGGACGAAAAACGTTCTTCCCAGAACGCGAAGGGGCGAGTCTGTACGCGTTCGAGTGAGTTATGTTTGCCGGAGTCAAGCCATGGAAAACTACTTCGAGTTGTACGGCACAATATGGGACGCTTCGCAACCGCGGCACTCGGAACGTCCCGGCACTTAAACAAATTATGAAAAAGTTCAAAATTATGTAAACCTGTGACACCGCACGCGGAAGGATATTACAAGTGATGTAAACGACGCTGTAAGCAACGCGCTTTAAGTGATGCGAGAGTATAATTTAGCCACCTACTGGGAGGGATGCTAGATCTCGAATGTGTGCTAAAAAGCGATGTCTCTGAAATATGTAGACAAAACGTGGGAACTCTAATCCACTCGTAAAGTACAAAAATACGTACGAGGTCGTTTATGTTAATTATAATATTTTGTTCGGACGAAAGTGGCTGCGAAGAAGAAATTATATTTGGGATATATTTTATTTTATTATTCAGTTCATAGAATATTGATCAATGATTTCTTCATTTCACTTTTATAAATTTGTAAAAGAATTGTGATTTTAACTATTTTAAATTTTGAAGTGTTAATGTTTTGTTTGAAAAAATACCAGGGAAACTTTAGACTCACTGTAACTCACTGTAACTCACTGTAAATATACTCTGTTCGAATCATACTCTTTAATTCTATAATTATAGATACTGTTGCAAATGGCTCCTTCTAACAAGGTTCCAATTAAAATTACACCAAACACTTCCTTTTCTATCAATCAAACAAAAAAAGAAAGCTAAACATAAGTCACTAGTAATTCATCTCACAAAGCACAACTTGAATAAATTTTCCACATCTTCAACGATTTCATACCCTCGAAAACTCCCATTACACAAACTCCTCGTGCTCGATCACGGTTCCCAGTGATGTTTACCGGGATCGTTGTTGCTCTACCAGCACGGTACATCAGAATCAGAAAGCAAGCGACTCTCCAGACACCGCATTAGAAAATCATACGATACTTAGCGGATACGGAGGGGCCCATTACTATAATTGCTGGTTCACGCACGCATTCAGCTATCCAGATACGCGAATACCTTCGTGGCCAATATTCCAACCGCGTATCCATACCTAGTTACGGTCTCATGGCTGCACGGCAGTGGCTCGCGGTGGTTTGGTTTACTGCCTCCAGGGAAACGTATGTATCCCTATCCCTTGTCACGTGGAAATCGTCTATGGTCCGTGCTACCTAGCCAGAATGCACACGTGCGCGTGCATGCAACGTTCACCCTCCCACGCAGTTTTTATATAATACGCGACGTACCGTTTGCCTGTACAAAAGAATTCTCTCGTCCTTTCGAACGTGATTCCTGGAGTCGTTTCAACGAGAATTCGAATGCGACAAAGGGGCCCGCTGCCTTCTCTTCTTCGTATTTCAAGCATTAATGCGTCGAAGAAGTAACGAATAAACGTCGGACGGTGCGCTAGGTCGAAGTAAACATTTTCTGGCTTTCCGCGAGCCGAGAGCTAAAGCATCGAGAAATTATGCAAATGTTATTCGCGCACGTGGTCGGCTGAGTTATTTGTGGCCTTTTAATGCCGCCGTTGGAAGTTCCTAATGAATTTATGGAGGATATTTCACGGCGGGGAAGTAACGAGAGACAGTTTTTAAATAAAGGAATGTATATGCATATTAAGGGGGGGGGGGGAAGACGGAAGAGAATATAAATGGTAATTCGAACTGGGGCCATTCGGATGTTTTGTTTCGAGCGATATTCGCTGACTTGTTGAGCCAGTTAAGAGAAAGTTTTATTCTGAGAATTTCGAATCGTTTAGATATTTCAACTTTGATAGTGGGGCATTAGTTTTGCTGGTAAGGTGTCGAGAACTGCTGTATTCTATGACTTTATATCCATTATAACTATTGTATTCTTCTCTATTTTATAATTGAATTATGCATTCACAACCTAAATTAAAATATACTGTATTCAATTATAATATTGGAATTAATACTGATCCCTCTTTCTCTCTGCAGTACATGAAATACTTACATGTAAACAGTAGAGGAAGCAAAGTGAAAGAAATTTAACAACCAAACCACAAATTTACAATCTAACTTGAAAATGAGACAGGGGGATGAGAATTGTCCAAGCACAATCAGAAGACAAAAATTGAGTACAATAATATAGGAAGAAATAAAATAATGTGCTGGATTATTAAAGAATTTGATACATGTCGAGGAAAAGTTGAGATACAGTTAAAATAATAAACAGATAGGAGAAGGAATGCCAGGAGAATATACAGAAAGATGCGAATAAAATTTTGTGTTTTCTATTTTTGGTATCCGAGGACAAATAGTACAAATGTAAATTAAATAAAGTCTGCGAGGCAGGGACCTCATATACAAGGTAGCAAAGAGGAAGGATTCACCTCTTCCATCTATTCAGCCAGCCAGAACTTCAGAACATGGGAGTAATGTGATCGAATTTACGAGAACAGTAGGAAACGTAAGAGGCAAACTTTAGATACGCTGAATAAAAGAGGATAGTCGGAGGGAAGAATAATAGGGGCCATAAACCACATCATAATAATCAAACAAGGAAACTACCAAGGGTTGAAGAAATGTGGACTTAGAGTGCGTTGATAAAAACGAGATGAGAAAGGTATGAAGTGAACATGAAAAAACAGAATAGGCACAGGATAGTTACGTGACAGAGGTGAAAAAGATGACCGAGCGTTATGATAGTAAAATTCTTGAATAATAAAAGGAGATAAATTAATATAATATAAATAAATGTTATACTAGTCTATGACTATCAACTATTATTTTATCTGAATTGCGACCTTTACACAATGTGGATCTTTCAATTCTCCAAACTTTAAATAACAGAAGCATTCCTCCCAAAACATTTTCAACTCTACATTCGTGTCATCCAAGTGACCTAAGTTACATATCTCTATATAGAAAAGAAATTCTTTGCAAATAGCACTCCCTATTTTTTAAATATTCAGCCTGCAGAAAATCTAAACAATCTACCAATTTCATTCCTCCTCTCACGAAACACTCGACAAACCTTCCCCTGGCATAGTGCGCGACAGGATCGACGCGCGCGAGGTGCTTCTCGCGAGGAACCAGGCATAGCGATAAGAGGTTCGATTAGAAATTCCGAAAGGGTATCTCCAACACATGCCTGGCCTCGTAGGAAGGCATCTCGCCGAATATTATCGCGGTCCGCGCGTAAATTACGCAGATAGGGGCCAGAGTATGCGAAACGACGCCATTATCGGTACGACGACAACGACGCACGCGATGATGCCAATCGTCGCTGAAAGGAAGGGGGTGGAGACGCCGCGACGCGAAATAATGTCGACGATAATCCATCCTGGTGACATCGTTGCCTCGTTTTCTCCACGGTGGTGTTATTGTTTCGCGCGAACGGAGACGCTCCGGTATTTGGCGAAAGAAACGTCGACGATGGCGGACATTTCGACCCATTCGCTGCCAGAGACGATTTTTCTAATAAATTTCCTCCTCGGTAGTGTCTTCGAGCTTCCCACGTTGCTATAAATATCGCGACTGTCGCTTAAAATCGCGCTCTTGAGGGAGCAGTATTATTTTGGAGTAGTTTCGAAACAATCTTCACGATTTTCTTGGAGCCAACGCGCTTGACATAATCTTATAAAACTCGACCTTTATTTTTTTTCGTGTATATGCAAGATTTTTTAAAATTTTCAACTGCAGAGGTTTATTTTTTTACAAGTTACGGACAATATTCTACGGGAGAACGATATAAAATTAAGAAATATAATTGCTGAATAAAACGCAGATGCATGTTTATAGAAATTTGGTGCGGTTGCAGTTAGGAAACTCGTAGTGCTAATAAAAATAACAAATGAGAATGAAAATGGGGCCAGTTACGGCCGCCAACAATAATTGACAAGGACAAGGTGTACGATATTAACGATAACCCCATTGTGTCGTGCTTAATACATCACGATGTCGCTGTCAGTGTGTAGATATAATGATCATTATAAAGAGTAATGGGATAGACGTGTAAAAAGAGAATAACAGCGATGCACAGAGTTAACAGTGCATTCATCCTCGAGCAAGGAAATTCGATGCGAATATACCGCGTGTAAAGCAAGTGTAAAATTTGTAAAATAATATAAAGTTTCTCTTCTGGAAAAGTGAAATGTGTTTCGACAAACGTGAACATTTTTATGCAGCACTTCATTTTTCTTTCCTTCTCGGTTTTATTCAATCTTTATAATTTCAGATTCTCTTCATACACCAGAAAAAAACAGCATACTTTTAGTAACTTATCCTTTCAAGATGTAACACTAAAAATCTTTTATGTAAAAATATAAGAATATAGAAATATAAAAAAAAAAAATAAAATAAAAAGTAGAAACAAAATATAAAAATATAAAATATTAAATATTCCATTTGGTTGAATATATTTTAGCCATTAATACCAGAAAATTAAAGCTTTGTAAAATAATTATTATGATCGCATTGAGCGCATGTGTCTTTCCTACGCAAACAATTGTGGCGGAGGTAGGATTCGAGTGATCGACTGGATCAAGGTTGTTCAAAGAACATGAAAGGATTGGAAATTTGAATAGGATCAAAGGAAAAGGCCGCAGAAGATGATCTACCGAACTCTAGCTAATAGGATCGTTCAGGTAAGATTGGATGCCAGGAGTCTTGGAAAAATCCGCTCCTGACCAAAAAGCTTGTGAAAGTTACCTTCCTATTGGATTCGGAGCATGCTAACTAGGTTGGGGAAAAGAAATCCTTTCAAACAAATAGAAACTCAACCCTCCCTAGAGAACGATGTTTAAACATTCTTGTTCGAAGTCGTTAAGGCTGAAGAATTTCTGTCAGCATGCTGGGACTCCGCAGTCAAATTTGCAGACACCAAAATTGTCTGGGAATTTCTGGCAAATGAGATAGTGAAATTTTACTTCTACTGTGCACATAAGCACTTTACGAGAGAAGTTCATTCCATCTGTTATGTAAGACTTTAGCTCTTTAGAATATTGCATTTTCAAAAACAATTCAGCATCTTGCCATAGAACAAGAAATATATCCAATTCATTCCTGTATTTATGAGATATCTCGTTTACCATTATTTATTTATAATCTAATTTTTAATCCCACGTAGAGTTCCCCCCGAAATCGAGTAGCCAGACAGCAGTCCAGTTTTCAATTCAACAGAAAGTGTTGGGGAGGTAATTGGAAAGGCTGTTGCCAAAAAAGTTGAGAAATAAAACTCAATTACGAGTAACCTCTCAAAGAGTATGGTTTCGATAAATTTCTGTAGAAAAGATTGCGAAATTAATGTTTCCCATGTTTGGGATTTATTATAAAGGATCATGGAAATAATATGGAATATTAATTTTATTCTTATTATTTACTGGTTTCGATTTTACATAATTCTAACCTGTTTGTTCATAAATAATTGTTGTAAACATTTTTCGTTCAATAAATGGCTTTTAACGTGACTCAACATTAATTGGAATGCATTGTTCGTCTCGGTATTGTGTCAGAATTTGTGGGTGATGCAGTTAATATTTTCAGTAGTGTAGGTCAACGATTGGTACGACAATAACTGATACCAGAAATATTCGTGTACCTACACTTTATTAAAGTAATTGGCTGAATGTATGTTTGAAATTCGATCTATATTTTATGAAATATTCACTTTTAACAAAATTATCAAAAAACATATACGTCTTTAAGTGTAATTTAGATTCCAGAAAAGTATTTGAGACATAAAAAATTAAAAAAAAAAGAAAAGAGAACTCTTTGAGACTTACTAAACAAAAACAAATATCTGAGGAACACGTTGTAGAATATTCATTCAATTTTTGTACGTAACGATGCTAATTTTCAAATATTAGATAGAAATGCACATTTTTTTCTAATGCTGCCACTGGTTTCTTCCAACATAAAAATTTTATTTTTTCCCCAATTTCTCCAATACTTTTTATCGATAACTGTACAATGAACAATGTTTATATTATAACTAAAATTCGTTGAAAAAATGATTCCTCTCTAATCCTAAAATTTTCTTGGCGCGTGCATGCTCATTTCACCCCCGTGACGTTAATCCACCATTTGAATGTAAATACGTTTACGTATATTACGAATTTCATCCTCATCGAATGTCCGAACGGGTCATCGATATATCTGGTAACGACGTTGCCAGGCGTCGCGACGCATTGCATCGAGCCGGATTACCAGAATACGCGTCGATGCGGAAAGCCAACGAGGAGAGAGAGAGAGAGAGTGAGAGAGAGAGAGAGAGAGAGAGAGAGAGAGAGAGAGAGAGAAAATCGTACGAAAAGGAAATCCGGGTAAAAGAGATTGCGATTCGAGTTTTTTCGAGGGAATATATAATGAAACGTGAATTTTTCTCGACGCTCGCTTGCATTTAGTTTATTTCAAACAACGTGGACGAAAAAATTGCAGGCAAAAGTGAAAATTGTATTCTTATTTTTCATAAGCGAATTGTATTATTTCCAAGGAATATATATTTTCTACCTCGAAGAGTTTCAATGATACAAAACGTACTGTGAAGTCCACTCGGAATCGAAAGATTGTTCTCTACCAGAGAGTGGCAATAATTAAATATTTAAATGCACAAAGCAACGCGGTGTGCTGGATCTCTACAGCGATGCAACAGTAATTTTCACAGCAATTAAAACTCGTTTCTGTTTGAAAAGACAGAGCCGACTGACGGCTAGGATTTTCTCGCTGCCTGTTAACAGTCTATTAATAACTCGTTCTAGTTCTTCAAACGTCGAATAAAAATGTTCTTTGTTCCTCTCCGTAATACAATTCTTTAATTGCGCGACTGTTTTCGTGCGTTTACAATTTCTCCTCGTTTCGCTAGCAAAGTAAATCGTCAAACAGACCATTGCGTGACCCGAATTTCCAGCGAGGCGAAAGGCTGATGAAATATTGCGGTGGGTGTGTTCTTTTCTGATCATGATATTTAATTGGGCTGAGCATTTACGAAACTGAGTCGAAAGCTAATTGTTTATACTTTATATATTATATTTCATATTTTATATTTTATATACTCTATATTTCATACACTCTATACACTCTGTATTCTGTACAGTCTATATTCTATTTCTAACTTAAAAAAGAGAAACAGATAAAACTTTCCATAGACACTCCTAGGCTTCGCTAGGCTTCCAGGCATTTCCCTCCCAAAACAGCACAACGACTAACATTCCACCTAACCAACATATCAATCATCTTCCAAAACCAAATATCTACTTTCTAGCTCGCATCTAAATTAATTTCCCCGCCACATTCAATCGAACACTTTTTTACTGAATCATGAAAGACCTAATCCACGAGTTAAACTCAAAATGACCCCGCACACTGAATTTCCCACCACCTCGAGAGCTCCCACTACTTTCCCGTCACACGCCAAATAAGGGACGACACCCCCAGGTGGCCACGTGATCCAAAGGAGCAATGAAAGTCATCGTACGCCCCAGAACAAGGACGTAACGACCCAAACTCGTCGATGCTGGCTTAGGCAGCGCCTCGAACTAACGACGTTAATAGACGTTAAACCTAATGGAGGGCTAATTATAACGACGCACCCAGCAGTTATATTTTCCCGTCGTTCAGCCAGCGGCCAGGGTACCTACCGGAGGGGGTTACATCGGCCCGACTGCCGTAAACTCGAAACGTAATGGCGTTCTGGGGCGCTGGTTAAACGTCGCAGTACGACACACCTGTGGGCACTCGACCGACACATTTTACTCGCTCTTTTATTTATTTATCCGTAACGAGCGCAGCCGATTCCGAAGCGACCGTTCCCTCTGATGCGGGCTACCCTGTCCTATTTCCCTCGAAACCCCCTTCCTCCCAGCGGTATCTCGATCGAGGGACGGCGAATTCGTTTAATAAAACCGTGACTGGGGCTGACGCCGATGGTGTGATTCTTTGATTTCGAAGACAGAGGCTCTATCGAATGCCCGGTGTCTCTCATATTTGCCTCCCTCTCATTCTTTTATTCTTCCCTTTTTTTTTTTTTTGTGAAACGGGCTTACGGAAACGATGCCAGTTTAATAAGGAGTAAAGAAGGAACGCGAAGTGGAAAGTAATCTAGTTCGTCCGGAAACGAGGGGGAGCAAGTCGACGGTATGAATCTTTAATTTGGTTTGCTGGAAACGAAGCAGGAAGTTGACAGTGCAAATTTTTATTTTCACCAACGAGAAACGTTTCTTTCGGCGTTCGTGGATATTTCATCCCGTGTTAGTTGCTTCGTCGTTTTTCTCTTTTACGTTCGGAAGCTTCGCATTCGAGAAGTTTAACAATGATAAGGAAGAAGAATTAAATTCGTTTAATAAATTGTTCGAGGACCTTGAGAAACTGCATCGCTAAGAACGCGGAAAATATAGGTTGGATAAATTTAAAGTAATCTTGAAGGGGGGAATTAAAGGATTTGGTTTCTCTTTTGCTTTGTTAGTGGGCGAAATAATTTAAATGTTAAATACAATTCTCCTTGGGAATGCTAAACAACTATAGTACATCGAGTAATTCATTTATCAGATGCTTTTCATTTAACAATATTCAAGAAAATTATCCATTTTTCTTATTTCTTCACATCTTAGGCAAATATTATTTCATAAAAGTCTTCTGTTTGTATCATTGGTCTATATTTCACAGTCAGAAATCATCTTCTCAACCATAAATTTATTTTCCAACTGAATACTTATGAACATTGAAAAGTGACTATAGTTTCATTTTATTTATACTTTCTTTGCATGACAAACTTCAATGCTCTGTGTTTCAAAATAAATGTATATTAGTGTATTTAAAATTGATTTCCATCGACTGACGGAATAAACTATTGTCTAATCATTTTTAATGTAAGACTTTTCAACAAAAGTCACGCTGGATGAGATCATTACCCGCAGCTCATCGTTCGAAAACGTTTCTTCGATCCGCAGGCGGTTTAATTGCCCTGACAATTAATTGCGACCTGTCGAATGCCGATCGAGATTCGGAAAACTGCGGAAATTCTATCATCGGGAGAAAACTCTTGACACGTTCGATGATATATGATCCGCTCGCGAAACTTTTTCACGTCTCGACGGGATCAAGAGGATATATCTGAATCCGACAGGGACGATTCACAGAAATATAGTCAAATATAATATCGAGTATTCATTAACACAACAATCGATCCAGGAATATTCTTTTTCGTTCAAATTTTATTTTTATATCTTTGTCCATCAATATCTCCATCACTGGTGTCTACATTGATCATATTTTATCGTTTTGCATGGCTATATTTTCATTCTTTCGTCGTTGCTTGATATAAAATGGTAGTAATTCACCAAAATTCAATTCAAATTGTATTAGGTTGTCCAGAAAGCTTCTAAGAAAAATTCAAAGGCATATAATATATATATACATGTATTTATTGAATTACATAGGTGCCATTTTGTTCCACAACCTTTCCACCTTTTAAGGGATGTATACATGTTATTTGTTTTCAACCATTTCGATATATTCAGATCTGTACCACCTACCAACAATCGACATGGACTTTCCGGACAACCCAATATAACAAAGGTAATACTTTACAGTATATAGTATAGTATAGTATAATATAAAGAATATAAATATAAATGTCGTGTATAATTACTTAAAACAAAAGTAATTCCCCAAAATACAATTCAAATTGTATCATAAAGTAAGCCCTAGAAATCTTCCTCTAATTCTCGCGGAAACGACAAAATCCTCGCAAGTACGTTTCCTACCTCGCAGCAAAAGCAAACTTTAATCAAGCCCCGCTTAAATCTTTTCTAATTTCCGTAAATCTCTCCTTAGCGTAACTCTAGCCGTTTCGCAAGGCAGGGGGTACCAGTTTCTTGTAACATTGATACGCGAAATCCAATACGAATACAGCCACGGAAATATTTCCCGTCGGTTCGTTCGTAACGCTTCGGATCCCGAGCATCGCGTGAAATTCCGAGGAACGGGCGAAGAAGATACGGGTTAATACTCGCGAAGCGTTTCTTTGCCCCGCCTGGCGATCTTAACGACCGCGATTCTTCCGAAGCTGAGTACAAATTGCCGGGGAAACAGAACCTAACCAGCCGTTCCTCCAACAGGGGCCATTAATGCTCCCTCCGTTTCGGGGTCGTGTTCAACCGTTTCTCCTCGTTCGTTGAAAATCTTCCTGGTGCATCCGCCGTGATTGCTGTACTCTGAATTTCCTTTAATTCGAAGGAACGTCGAAACGTCCGGGGGCCGAAACCCGGTCGCCGAGTAATTGCCTCGTCCCCGTTCATTTTTCGCGTTGCCGAAGTGCGAGATTTAGGGAGGCACATCGGCGGCCTCGCTGCTCGTTTCGTTTGCGAATTTTTGTTTCGTAGGGAGAATGTCATGGGAGCATTTTACGGAAGGGATGACTTTATAATTCCATCGCCTAGGATAAAATAGTTTGCCTCTGTGTATGTAGTATAGAATACTGTCGAAGAGGGTTTTTCAAATGTGGTTTTAATTTTTAGTGTCAATATAGTATATGTGTAATGTGACAGAGTCAATGTGATGTTATACAAAATGATTCGATATACAGGAAATAAACAATGCTTTAGTGTATCAATTTCTATAAATTTATCATGGATAACTTTCACGTCAGATTAAAGAAATTAATATAGTGTAACCATTCTGAATTATGTAAAATATTTCAAGTACTATTTTATATCATTTTTACTTAATTAGTAGCCCTTAATGAAATGCTCGTTTGATTTTAAACGTGGAATATTTTAATTAGTATTTTATATTACATTTACATTATCAGTATCTCTGAATAAAATGTTTGATTTATAACATATCGTTAAAATAATGAACTTAGCGAGATTATCGTGATTCAGATTAATGTTTCTAATTTATGTCGCGAAATAAATGTCAGGTTTTAATGCAGAAACATAACGTGAGTGTGTGTGGTTACATGCATACTTGTAAAGTGAATCGATCATGCAATGAAGTTAATAACTGAACTCGTATAATGCACTTTGTAAACGATTGAAATCAGTTCTCGTAAAGAAAACTATAATACTATTAATAGCGCGAACGTTACATTGTGTTACTAACTACATCATATATTTTTATTACTTTATAGTATAATTATTGTACTTAAATGGTATTACTGATAACGTTATTAATAATTTTTAATGTTTCATTTACTCAAACGTTCACTAATAAATATTTTCTGAACAAAATCATCTAGGTTACATATCAGAGCAGAGAAATTTGTAACTATAATTTTGCATAAATATGTTACGAACAGGCCTCTCAAAAACTAGCACCGAATGCACGTATTATTTTGTCATTAATAAATACATATTTTCCCTCGCATTTTGACTGGTCCACAAGTTTCGAATACCTAGGTACACGCGTTGGTACATGAATGTTTATGTGTTAACACGCTGCAGTATCCGAAAACAGTAATTGATGTTGTAGAACTACCACTTGCAAAGTTAGTAACACCAGTACCCATGCTGTTCAATAAACCAATTAATCGGAACGATAATTTAGTAGTTCGGTCAAACTTGCAGTCTGAAGAATTCCTATTAACCGATTTAACATCGAACCTACCATTATAATTTAAAAAATACTGACTGTATATTTATACATTTGTACACCTCCTCGAATACATTTATACATTTGTACACCTCCTCGAATACATTTGTATATCTACATTCTCGTAAATGCACAAGTATCCATAGTCTAACGTGTACTCTCCTATATTAACAAGTCTTTCCTGTTAACAGAGATACACAAATAAATAATTAATCAAGATTTGCTCCGATACAGAAAAACAGAGGTGTCTCGACGAATAATAACTCGCGTTACCCCCAAACGGAGAACAACAGCGCAATCTCGAATTTATACGATCCGCGACATCTTACCCCTACAAAAGAGTCCAGGGCCGTAATACGCGAGCGTTTATTAGTGGATAGGGCTCGGTCTGCAAATGAAACGGGCAGAAAGACTCATTAAAATGGACGAATTCGCGTAATACGGAAAATAATAATGCACACCGGGACCTCCCGGGAGGCACGACGAAATTGCTTAACCATTATGAAAGGAATGACTTTTCTCATTCTTTCCCCCGAGTAGGGGCAAGAGGTAGGAGGGAGGAGGGGGTGGGAGAGAGGGGTTGGTAGGAGACGAGCATTCACCTCATTTCCCATCATCTCTCGTTGCATTCGGTTTTTCGTAGCGTTTCACGCCTGAAAACGGACGCATTATACCGGGCTGCTTTCTCGCCTCAAAGAGCACTGCCGCTCAGAAATAACGAGAATGTAATTTTCCGGGACGCGTATTATTATCATCGGCTGGGACACAGCTACCCTCCACACCCCCGTCGCCGACCCTCGTCCACGAAACGCCAGTGTTCTCCTTGTTCTTCGACGTTCTTCGTGTTTCGCATATTCGGCCGTTCGGGGGCATCCGTGCATCCGTCTCCATTTCTCCTGGCTTTTGTTGAAACGCAACGTTGCGACTACCAGCTCGCTTCGTTACCGCAAATTCTCTTCCCAGCTCGCGTCTTCCTCGCTCTGCCGCGTCTGTTCGTTTCCTCGAGCTGTTTTCAGCCTACCAGCGGGTACGTGTGTTTCTTTTAGGGTGGATCCCACCCTGCGTGGTACGCGCCGCTCTCGAATGACGGTACCGGGGAGTCTTAATTCTAAGTGTCCCTTTTTAAGGGGGTAGGACACTTTGCAAGGTACGGAAGTTTGTAGGATATCGAGCAGGGTGTTCCAACTTGAGTTAATTATTTTTAATAATTTGTTTTATAGATTTTTAGCAATGTGTTTGGAAATTATTGATTCAGGATTAATATACGCGCGCTTTGACGCTTTCTGAGGTGGTACGTTCAATGTGGATTCACTTTTGAATGAGGAATCAAGATTTCCAATAAGAAGTTACAAAATTTTCCTAATAAATAAGCTGATATTCGAGCCAGCTTTTCGGTAGTGACAGTGTTCAAATTGCTGAAGGTAATGGTGTAGAAATTCCACGACGTAGACTGCACACACCACCGTCATCTTTGTTCATCCAAAACGACCACCCTACAATAGAATGAATACGACAAGTTTTTATTTATAATAGTTAGAATTTTATAATCCAGGATGAAAGAAGGCCAGGATGAATAAATCCAGGATGAAAAAAGCAGAAAGTATCTCGATTCAGCGGCGTTCTTGTTTCAGCTAATGCTACAATCGCTCGCAGACACCCTCCTGACTGGCACAGTTAGCGAATCCTTAGCAGAGATTAATACCCCGCCGTCTTAAATGCCGAAAAACGAATCGCCCGCCATCTATAAGCGTCATTCTTCCGACAGTAGATAATGCCACTTAAATCGCATGTAATTTGTCTTTGCGCGCGCCATTGCAGTGATGCTCGGTTGCATCTGGCGATCTAGTGACTCTAATTTTGCTGTATTACTCACTGAATCGGGCGATTACTTCAACCAGAAATTCCTACGCCGTGCTCTGTGTCTGGTACCGCTGAGTCGCGCACTTGGAAGAAATTGGATCGACGATCTGCGCGAAATCGTATTTCTCAGGGCGACGTTGGATCGTGTTTAACGTTAAAAAATTGAAAGGAGAGAGCTTGAATTGGTAATTTGTTTGCTGGATGATGCAGACGATCCTCTTCAAGTTCTGTAGTTAATTGTGTTTGTTACTTATTATGTACAATGAGGGACACAAAGAAGTATTAATCGATGCCGATACGATAGTACTTTAATGAAAGCAAAATTTAAGTAAATTGTGTATGTAATTGCTTGAAAACCCTGGCAAAGAGTTCAAATATGATTGCTCCACTTCAATAAATACGAATTTATAACGAAACAGATTTTTAATGGCATCCCACTTCGAACAAAATCACAAACACCTTGCTTTTTGGAAATAACTAATCAGTAGTGTACATAATTTCATATTTCCCGTAGTTCATCGATCCCAGTTCTTCTGAAAGCCTCGATCATCGAGCTAATGAATACAAATCATTTCATAACAATCCCCAGTGTCCTAAAATGAAATTATTAATCACCCACAGTCCATCTCGACGAGTCTTCTCGTCAGCCAGTAAACGTTTCGTCCCCGAGGCCCGCATTCGTCGAAAGACCATCGTGAGCGCGTTTGGGGTCTGCAGGGAACAGTGGCAGATTAATATCCTCCTTGACTGGCGACAGTCTGGTGGATAGCGCCGTCTGTGTGCACATCGTTCTTGCAGTTGTAGAACAATATCTCTCTGTATCGGTCGTAATTTGTAAGACCATACGCCGCCGCTGAAGTGCCAGCTTGTTCGCGACTGACAGACGTCTGCGACTTCAATAACACCGAATCAGTTTGAAGTTCCCCATAATCTCGTGGAACGGGGACGGTCAGGCTTCCATTCGTATCAGCGCTTTCTACGCGGTGGTTCCGTGATTACGACGTTGCGGATAGCTTACCAATTTGCGGTTGTTAATTATACGGTGGTTTGGTTTCGAAATACTGCGTCAGGACGCGAGGACAAGTTCTGCTTAGAACTACATGGTTGGGGGAGTTGGAATTTCGATTGTACGGTTAATGGCTACGCTACGTCGCGAATGGTAGTAACCTAAGTGCTCTGCAGGAGTGTTTCGAACTTGTTTTACGGTTTTCGTGGCTGCGATTAGCTGTCTCTGTATTTACCACGTTAAAAAATAACTTTTGACTAGATGTAGCAGGCGATTGTATATAGATAATACGTTTCAGGGTAACTAGGCGATTTTAGCCACGTTTAGCGAATCGATGTCGTCCACTGTTGCTCTAATTTGCTCATTATCTGTGTATTCCATGAACCTGCACTAGGGAAACACAGTTCATGGATCACTACCTTCCTTGAATAACTGATCAGGGCCAACATCGATTCGTGCTCAATTACCTGAATAATAATTACACTGGTGTTTATGTAAATCCATAGTTCTATGGATATAGGCATAGGAATTAAATGGAAATTAAAGTGTGTCTTATCTTCTGAACAGTAATATCTATTTTATTGTTGATATTTTATATATTTTCGAATTTGTGCACACCCTCATTCCTATTTTCGTACTCTTGTACGTAGAAAGAAGAGTACAGTTAATATATGAAACAATATATTTAATATAATAACTTTTCATTTTAATATAATACATTTCCACAGTGAAATAGGTCTCATTTAATTCAATACATTTTTCTGGATGGTTTGAACGCTAATGAACGAATAATAAGAACAAACATAACAGTAACATTTCGGCCATTAGATTAAAGATAATTGAAATTGCGAAAGTTTCTCAGGACTGTGCCTGAATTTCTGCACATCATGCGTACTGTAGGCACACAGCCTAAGCGTTTACGGAGGCTGCAAATTAAACAGAAGGATGCACGAAATTGCACGACCTGAAATTTCCGCAGGAAGATATAATAATCGTCGGGCGTGTTCGAATTGTTCTAACTAACCTCGCGCAAACATCAATTATTATCAATTTCGTGGAAAATCAAGCATCAGCCTCTAGCTAATTCCAGAGTACACCGGGTTAATATTTATCCAGGGAACGTGCAATGGAACGTTTCGTATGAAAATATTCGTAGGGATACAACGCCTGCACGAATCGCGACACCTAATTCGCCGAATACGCCTAACTGTAGCATGAGTTCGCGTACAATTATTTGGCCATTGTTCCGTTACAAGTAGAGGCTCGATTATTGCTGGAAATCGGGTCTGAGGATTCCTGCAATAACCAAGGCAACTCCACTTACACTCTGTGTCCCTATTATGGCTGTGTGGTATCTAAAATCTTAATGATTGCTTAACGATGTCCTCCATTTGTCGACACGATGGAATTAAAAGGACTCTAGTGCAATGATCGAGACTTTATTATATGACTAACTAGAATTTGAATATTTATGAATATTGACTTCTATCTAATTGTACGTATTCAAAGTCACAAAGTTTCCCAACCTTCTTTTTCTTTAAAAAAAGGTTTCCTATATTCTTCTTCCTTCCTGTTACAGATTTTTTTCTACAAATGAGCAATCAATTTTTCATCTTTTTTTACCATAAAATTTTTTACGCTTAGTACACGTAGAACAATGTGACAATCGTGAATTCAGTCAGCCAGAACATAAGGCCGAAGCGAAGTAATAGAAACACTCACAGTCGACGAGAGGAAGCTCTCACAGTCACCAAATTAATACTTCAGTAGCATCAGCTCCCAGTGTTAGGGCATACAGGTTCCAACACTCGACTCTCGTTCAATTAACCATGCATAACACAGAGTTATCTCGCACACAAGATCTACATTTACGAGTTTACAACTCCACGAATACAACGGGCATTACTCGAAATGGCCACCTTTTACAGTGATGCAGGGTTGCAAACGACTGGGTCAATTGACCATCGCTACACTCGCGATTTCCGCTGTTATTTCGGAAGCTCCATTACAATTTTCATGACCAGTTTTGCAGGCCATACTAATTCATTCAAGATGTTCCATGCTTTGTTCGTTCGTTGAGAGTTTGAAGAATCTTGATTGTCCAAGGAGCTAGGCATTCTTATTTTTATTCTACAGTGGGGACAACTCAGCGTTTGTTACATAATATATATTATTGAAGGTGGGATTGCTTGTGGTGGAAGCAGTTTTTAGTGGTAATTTTGTCCTCATTCGAGATTCATTTCATTTGATGGAAATAAAATGATTGAAATTATTCTGACACCATTTAGACTGTGAATGTTTATACAAATTCATATTTTCACAGATGTACATAGAAAGGAAATTGGCTAGAAATTATTCTGCCACCACTTCTTCGATATTTACAATGACCTAACATAATCATAAATAGACTTTGACTGTAAATATTTATACTAATTCATATCTTCAGATACATAGAAAAGGAATTGAAACTTCAATGAAATGTAGTGGTATGCCAATTATATTACTGTTGATATTTTATATAGTTTCGTATTTACTCACATTTATGCACACACATTTACAAATGACAATGACCAAATATAATCAATTACAATGACTAAACATAATTATAAACAGACTTTGACCGCAAATATTTATACTAATTCATATCTTCACTGTTGTACATAGAAAAGGAATTGAAACTTCGATGAAATTGAGTGGTATGCTAATTATATTACTGTTGATATTTTATATAGTTTCGTATCTAGTCACATTTATGCACACACATTTACAAATGACAGAAGCGAAGTATTCGATAGGAATCACCCTTAGAATCTGACAGCGAACAGGCGCAGCTCACCCCAACCCTCTTCCCTCGTATCCTTTGTACCCCATTCTGCTTGTCTCAACGCCTAGCCCGTTCAAGTTCGCCGGTGGGTGGGATCTCAGCAATTTAATATTCGGTGGTGTCGCCTTGATATTCGGTGGACAGATATCAGCATGTAGAGAAGGGTACAAACCCCCAAGTTTCAAGATGTATTTACTTCCGGCTGTCGCGCGCTGGAGAAAGCCAACCAATAAATTTCCTTCGGCCTGGAATTCCCACAGTCTCGCGGATTCTCGTGGCCAACTTTGAAATTCCAAACTGCGCCGCTCGAAAGACTCAACGATGTTTACGTGTTAATTGATGATAGTTCTCCGGCTGGCATAGTTCGTTAATGAAACCCATACAAGTCTCCACTATCGCTTTCCAATAAACCGCGTTGGGGATGAAGATTGTGACTGATGGGTTGAATCATGCTCGATTACCCTTTGATAAGATTGATAAGTTTGTGGGAATTTCCAGAGCTAAATCGTGAGAATAATTTCAAACTTCTACACATTGAACTATAGTTTCCTTTCTTAGAAAATGTCTGTATGAAGGAATTCTGTGTAAGGTGCAATACAAATTTTCAATAAAGTATATTAGGATATTTTTTTTATATTTGTAATCTTATTTCAATTCTGTATAGAATGAAATTGTCTGTTTAAAACTGTCAGTATAAAAATGATTGATTCTATTTGACTATGCATAATACAGTAAAAAAAGAATTTCTTTTACGCAAAGGTAGAGGCAGAGTACTGTTTTAATTTTGCTATGTAACTGTGTGTTAGGCGCCTGGTGGTGTCAGCGTCCGGAAATTGTCTTCCAGAGTCCAACAGATTCTCGTGTTACGCTTCAGGAAACCGCATTAGGGGAGTAATGATTTCAAGAATGAGTATAGTACGGTAGAAGGTACAGAATTTTCTTAACGTCCTCGTGCCTGGAATTTTCATTTTATTTTTCTTCTCTGATGATTCTACAGTTCAAATGAAAAGAAAAAATAAAACGTAAACAAAAGAAGTGCGTCCACCAAGATAAAATTTTTAGGTTCAGCAAACAAGGTTTTTTTGTTACTTATAAAAATTGCATTCACTCATCCATTCATTCACGGAGTCATCCAATACGTAAATAAAAGCGTATTTTTAGTTACACGAGACGATTGAAAGCCGACGTTTAAAAAACTGTATTTCGTCGAATTTCGTTCGAATTAAAAAGTGTTTAGAAACCACATTCTAGGGGCGACGAAATTGCCACTGAAAAGCGCATACGGTCCGTGTGAATTGATACATTCGTTTATAGGAAGCATCAAACACGCGAAATGCGATATAATTAATTGCATGAGCATTTCGCGAAACGACACCGTACGGTATACTTTAAACTGATATATCGAAAACAGGTATGAAATTATAAAAATACGGTGTCGGTAATACGATATAAATCTTGGTCACGCGTGTACAGTATCAAACAGAACGAAATTTATACTCGTTCGAAACGCTTTCACGATATTCTCAGGCATTCAATTGTATGTTTCATTGTGGCCGATGGAAGCGATGCGCATCGTGCGTTTTCACTGTACTCGCAACTTCAAACATAAAATCATAAACGAATAGTAAAGCAGACACGTTAGTCATATCAAATATTGAACGTCCTCGTTGCTCCTCTCGATGGCTATTGTATTTTTATTTTTATATTAACGTACAGACGTCCATGACTTTCAATCTGGGGTGCATTTTCTCTGTTTTTTAAATATTCCAGATATTTTATAGAATTACTGAGAGCTTTTCGATCGACTACGAAAAGGAGGAGGTTACTCAATTCGACATGTATATTTCTTTTTTTTTACTAATATCTTGCCACAGTAGTTGACGTGACTTTATTTAATACAGCACGTGAAATGACAGTGTCAAGGTGTAAACCATCTTAATGTTATTAGATTGTGTAATAAGTTGATCTGTATTTTGTCAATACTTACGTTTCTATTATTCTGTTGATGCCTTGCTTATGAAGACTGATTTCTGAGAGTCAACAAACTTTTCACGTGGCTCCAAAAATAAAAATGTAGAGAATATTAATCCAAAAAGTAAATGGGTCAGGCGATAAGTCCTTCAGAGGACCTGTCCATCCGCTAGAAAATCGTTCGTTCAAGAACTGTCTGGCCACCCAGGTGAAGTGGGACGGTGGACCGTCATGCATCAATCACCTGCGACGTATATCCAATGGAACTACTTCCAATAATTCGTTCGATTGATTACTCAAGAAATTGGTATAGAATTGATCTGTCAAATTCCCATTAACGAAACCAAGTGTCGAACAATATACACAAACAATTTAGTGGAATCATTTGAAGCTCAGTTCATGAATGAGAAGTGTCATAAAATTTTAATTTCTTGTCAAAAATATATTCCTCGATGTCTAGATATTCATATGTACCAAATAGCATTGCAATAAGTTGTATGGTTCCAAAGTTTCCACTTGCAAAGTGTTAATTATAAATATATAAATATAATTATAAGAGCATTCTTTATTATCGAACTTTTAAAATAAAGGTGTGATTAAATATTATTTAGGGGAAAGTAATTTAAGATAACAAAAGCCTGTAAAGCTGATTTACAAAAGAATATGATACTCCATCGAAATAAATTACAACCTTCGACAGAACTTTCACGTTGAACCCATAAATAATTTTTGTTGTTGAATGTAGTCAACTTCTCCCACTTTCCCTTACGCCAACATCAATCGACGTTACACTGGACAGTTCGTCCTCGTTATTCATGCCAGCACGCAATCGTGGGCCGTTACAACGTAGCAGCGAAAATTGTACAGCTCGTAAAAAGTAGCGACGGGCACGTTTGTCAAATCGTGGCCCCAATTTCGCCCATCGGTTTCAAATCACGCAACGGCGATACACGCGCAATTGAAGGCCGCGGGTTATACGCTTTCCTCATGTATCTGTCCATTTTTCTCCCTAGCCCTCGTCCCGACGTCACCACTGCGCCCCATACTATAGTTTATGCCGGATTATTTGGCGTCGGTTTATTTCCTTTTCATTCATGGGCCGCGCGCACCGTCGCTTTGTGATCACGATGAAATCACTGCGCGTGAATTTTCCGCGGGATGAAAAGTCATCCGGGGTATCGGCCGAATTCACGGTGAACCGATCAAATTTACGGTATCCATAGATTGGCCGGCCGTGATCGCTGGGATGTCAATTTCGAGGCAGGATACTTGCTTGTTGTCGATTGCTCCTACCGCCGCTCCGTTCGTAATAGTCTCCTCTTTTTGTGGAGTTTCGTTCTATGACACAGAGACTCTCAACCTATTTTTACATCACGACAGTTTGGGAGAGTTTGATATTTGTAAGGTTTCATTTTTCGAGTAATGAAGAGCGTGTTTATGTTGGTTTATTTGTATCTTCTTCTTCTCTGGAGCATGAGAAACAATTAATGTATGAAGACAAGTATTTGTACTTCTATTTATATTGAAATGTATATTCATTGGATATAATCTACCCTATTTATAGAATTTCCTTATAAATTACATTACTTGTACAATTTCCTTAAAATTTGTCTTCTTTATGATTCCTATTGATACAAATTTCCTTATAAACTACACTATTTGTATATTTCCTTATTCTATTTCCTATTCATAACTTACTACCGCCTTTTCAAAAATTGTATCGTGTTTTAACAAATTTCCTACTTGTCTCCCTTGAATCGTAAACACCCCAACAATTAACGCATCAATCGCTACACCATAAATTTTGATTCCCAAAATTTCTTGATCATCATCCATAAGTGTATGTCCCACAATTTACAATCGCCTTGCAACACAGAATTTGTATAGTACAACTTTCCATGAAAATGTAATAGTTGGAGGGAGAGAGAGCGTTAATACCCACATCTCCGCGGAACTCTTGAGATCCTCGGAAGTCCGAGAGTTCTGAGACTCCGGACTTCTGAACTACTGGGTCCCTACAAGACTTCCAAACTCTCGCACCACGATTCGTCGAAAACGTGTCAGTGCGTCGAGATTCCTAGATTCCGGATACCCTAGATAACCTATGCATTGAACAGTCAGAGAACCCGCACTTACGGAACATTGAGAAAAATTAGTGTGAAACATCTGAGAATATGAATCACGCCTGAGAAACTGAGATTGTAATACTTTAGATTAACAATAGCTTCGATTCTCGGATTTCTAGGTTTCAAGGCTCTTAGTCTTGGTATCATAGTCCTCGATGCTTATATGTAGACTCCAGAACCTGTAGATTTTTGCGAGCAATGACTTCGAGATTCATAGAGCCCTGGACCCTTGGATTCTCAAATTCCTAGGTTTCAAGAAACTTGGATTCCCAAATTTCTAGATTTCAGGTCTCTTAGTCCTGGAACTATAGTCGTCTGAGCTTGTAGACTCCAGAATCCTTAAATTTCTGTGTGCAAGGATTTCAATGCCTTGGACCTCAGAGCTTACAAATCTCGAAACATCTTCTACGTTAATTCTACTAATCACGTAGTACAATAACTAGCTTTTAATCCTGTCACTCGAAATTTTCTGAAAAAGTGTTTCTCGATACCTCACAGAAATTCCAATAAACTCACGCCTTATTTTCCATTATGCTATTCCTTTTAAATATCGAATCCTGCTAAAGGTGCAACGAACTTGTTATCATTTGACATAAATCCTCCGAGGTACGTGTAACCGTGGGAGTTTAAAAAATGCTACTCAAACAAGCGAATATTAATTACAAGGAAGGCGCAAACGAATCGTAAACACATAATTTCAGCGTTCCAACTTCCATCTTCGCGAACACAAATATTATTCCGAGGTAGTTCCCGTGCTCCTCGTGTTTATCCACCCTGTAAACTGCAAAACAGTGTAAACGGAAAGGGGGACGAGAAAATGGTAATTAATTTCGTGTTTAAGTAGATGGAAAACAATGGAAAAGGTGAGAAAAGCTAACGATTCTATTCGAATCGCTCGTTCGAAGAATAAAAAGGAAGAACGATTAACGTAATTCGAAACACGCATTCAGCTCGAATTAAAAGAGACGAGAGGAAAAAAAAAAGACAACAGATTGGTTTGAGTTTCATAGTCACTCATTCTATGAAGCGGAATATCGCTGTCATCCATTTAAATACAAAATTTAAAGCAATTCCGTGTATTCGAAACGATCCTGTCATCGTGTCACGTGCTCTCCAACCGTGGATCTCATTTTTCAGCCTTATGCGTTTCGCAATTGGACGCCCCAATTATCGATGCCGGTTCGTCGCTTCAAATTTCCGGTGCAGCCATTGACCCAACGACGAATCGATGATGTGACCAAAACACCAGTGACTAACATGGCCACTTCGTTAGAAGGTTGTTATACACCTTTTTGGACAAACAGTGGAATTATCTTGGTTCTGATACCTCTTTCTTGACAGTTGTATCTTCAACAAAGGCTTCAAAATTTTTATTTTATTAGATTACCTGTACTTCAGAAGTGGTACTATCCTAGTTTTTAATTTTTGGCTTAAGACGTTATTAAAAGAAGCACAGTGATTATTATCAGAAAAAATGACACATCTTATATTGACTCCAATAATTGGATAGCAAGTGTCGCATCAAAGCTACAACATACCAAATATAATACCAATTTCCTTGTATTTAGTCGATCGTATTTATTTAATTAAATATTGAAAAATTTCAAAAAAAGTTTGGCTTTTTTGAGTGAACGAGAATATTAAGTTAAGACTCTCAAGTCAAAATTTTCACTAGTTCAGAAACACTTCCTTTCAAGTATCCACAGGGGTTCGAATACTTTCAATGACACCCCTTGGAAAGGGTTGCGACTCATTATGCGTTGCCTAACGTAACCCAGACTTTTGGAGACACTTCTAATATCCCTGTTAGCAGTTTGACATCACCTAATAACTTCGAAAACTTTTCCCTCTCCATAAAGTGATATCACGGTGAATTATTCATCGTAATTTTATCGTGCTATTGCGACAGGTACGTCTGATTTATTATCCCAGGAGACAAAAATTTCATTCGATTAAAATACTTCTGAGAGAAGTTCTGAGAGAATTAGAGTACTAAATCATATAAAAAGAAAAAAGAATTTCACTTTGGACAAAATACTTGAAACTTTTGATATAGCGACGATTTTAAACTCAATGATTCGAGGAATAGGACATTCCTAGGGGCTCGTCGAAGTTCTAATTGATAGTCCGCGGACCCGTTATCCAGCAATTATAACAGGCGCGTATAATTAATTTATGCTCGAACTGCGCGAGATAACGCGCGCGTTGTATTTATGGATTAGGATTTACATTATTGCGTGCACCCGAATTAATTACGTTAGAGCCAGGGGGCAATTAAACGCCACACTTAATTAGGTATAGTTTAATCGGGGCCTGGTAGTATCGCGCCTGGAATTCGAAGTTTCGGTCGGCGGTTTGCGCGAAAAGTTTGCGGCCGCGTTCGGTGATTAGATGCTTCGGCTCGTGACTGGCGTACCTTTGTGGAGCTTCGACGCTTTACCGTAGAAAATTTGCTATTGGAAATTCGATCGAGCGCGTTTAAATCGAGCGCCTTGTTGTTCGAAGGCGGTTAGGTTCGTGCGTGTGTGACTTAAAGGGGAACCGAACGGAATGCATATGTTTATGAATTTTTTGTTACGATGTGGAATGTGTATTATAAATATGGCATGCTTTTATTAAAAGTGTATGCTTTGAGATACATCTGTGGCAATTTTTGTGGAAAAATGTCCGTAGGGTATAGAAAATGTGAGGACTTTTGTGCAACACTAGGGGTGATTTTTTTTTAGGACATTTGTCTAAATTAAATGACAGGTTTGATGTTTCCAAATAAATGTTTCATTGTATATATTGGATTGTCCGGAAAGTTCATGCCTATTTTGAAGAAAAATTCAAAGGCATATTTAAATTTTGATGTATATTTATTGAATTATATATGTACCATTTTGTTCCACACCTTTCCACCTGTTAAGGAATGTACACATGTTATTTATATTCAGACCTATACCGCCTACTAAAAATCGGCATGGACTTTCCAGACAGTCCAATACATGTACAAACTTTGTTCATGTATACATTTATAATGAAACATTTATTTGAAATCGTCGAGCCTTTAGACAAATTTTTTCAATAGACATAGAGGGCACGAATATTTATAGGACTGACTATATATATCGTGATTGAAAATGTGGTTGAGAGTTAACAAATTTGTTATGTTAACGTAACAAAATGGCGTGCAAATAACAATCACAGTAGTCTGCTAAATTCCCGTTTCGCCGTAATTAAAAACCAATCCCACGTCCTTTTCTGAACAATGTCGACCCTCCCCAATCTGTTTTGCGTCACATGGACTCGGAACAACGACGCCTCCGTTGGAGAGGAAAAAGCATGAGGTAGAAGCGGGACGACGTTTCCCTTTCCAATTTCAAACTATTTCATATTCAGAGGCTGCCTGTATGATATTCAACCGCGAGACATTAGCATGTAAAGGGTGTACCAAGGAAGGAAAAGTGGAGAAGGGTGGGTCGGTCGGTGGGTAGACTGCATACCAGTGGCAGCCATCCCGGTGCACTGTAATAATCCCATTATATAAAGGGGGATGAGACTGGTTGGTTACTCTGGTACATTTGTCTGACCAGCCCGTGTCAGTTCGCGGCGTCACTCGAAAAGCTTTCACGGAACGAAGAACTTTGACGGTATAGTTACTAACCTGCAATTAAATACACCAGTTCAGTGATGAACGAGAAACATTAGAGGAAAATTTTGCTCTTTGAATTTTTAAAATCTGGTTCTTGATGCACCGAACATTTGCTTAAAATACAGAATGACCGGTGATATTATGTTTGGTGAAGGGTTGATGCAAATGAAAAAGAAAATTAATTGTGGTCGACATGGTGTTTTGAAAATGGGTAATTTTGAAAATCTGAAGAAATAAGACGGTGACTGCAGAGTTATCTTAAGTTAGCTTTAAGATTATCAGAGGAAGTCTTGATGGAGTTATCGTATTTTTGTCGTTGTACAATTTTCTTTTGGGCTTGAGATCTTTGAAAATATTTAATCTTGGCATGTATTATTTTTTAAATGTCAAGTGAAATGATGTGACCAAATTATAATCACTTCTTAAATGTACATTTAAATCCAATGACTTGAAAATTCCAATACGAATTATTTTTAGTGAAATGATATGGCCCATTTATAACATTTTCTTGAATGTATGTCACTCGAAAGCACCAGAATGTATTCTTTACCCCTCTAAACACCCCTTCAAAACTTGGAGCGAGTAACAGAAAAATCGACAACCCTCTAAACTCCTTCTCAAAGACTGTAGAACTGTCTATACGAGATGCAATAGCGTCAATACGCAAACTAAGTACAGCCAAGCACTCCAGGAACAGCCTGCAATATTCGTATTCACGTTTCAACGCGGTACCTCCGCCAAGACCCAAGAGAGCATAAAAGAATCGCAGGGGATACATGGTCGAGACGGATTCCACGGGATATGAAATCCGTCCACGGCACCACGTGTTACGACGAGGCGCTTACAACAACCGAGCCAGCGCAGATTACACGGCGAACAGAGCCAAAGCGTGCTTCCCTTAAAACACAAACGCAACCTTCGCGACTCCTTAAATATTCCCGTCACGTACGCAAGCGAGTAACACGTCCGACGCCGGCCAAGAAATGAAAACCATAAATTCTTGAATCTCCATGCCGGCTGCAACCCTGGCAGCTTCGTCAAAATCGGATCAGTTCTCCCAAAATGCGGCGCCCGCACGTTTCTGGATTTTCTTGGTTCATTCTTACTTCGACAGACGCCACCGACGACCGATTTCATATGCGATCCGAGTTTCTAACGGCGGAAACTTGCGGAGTATTGAATTCGCGCCTAGGCGCCACCCGTTGAATTCCTATCGACCCTTAACGAGGGAAATGTCCCAGTCCCGGCACGCGATACCTGGCCACTCGAAATGTCATGAAATACTATCCGATAGTGCGATTACGCTTAATCGAATTGTCCGTAGATTTAATAGGTCTCGATGAAACAACGGGCCGAACGTTACGGGGTAATTCGTTGCTGAGTGAATTATATCGCCGCGAGCTGCTCGTTTTGATGCAGCGCTTTGTAGCAGATACCATCTGATCGGATTATCGTTAAGAAATAACGCGCAGCGTTAAGAAATTCCTCGCATAGAAGTGAAAGCTGCAGTTCGCTTCTTTGATGGCGATCTCGCCATGCTGTGGAAACAATCTAAATGGTGTAAGTGAACTCTTGTGATTTACCATTGACATTCGGAGGGGTTCGATAGAGGTGGGAATTACTGAAATGAAGTAGTTCGTTATGTCGAATAATTGTATAATGAATTTGCGATCATTTTAAGACACGATCTAGTCTGAAGAAGATTAAAACGACAAAAGAAATTGAAAATATTTGTGAGAATTACTGAAATAATGTAGTTCGTTGTATTGAATAATTGTATAATATATTTCCAACCTTTTAAGACACAGGAAACCAAAAATATATATGAGGAACACTGTATAATAAGAAACAATTTATAATAAATTTATTATAAATATATATATAAACATAATATATATATAAAATTTATTATAATAAATTTTCGATCTTTAAAATACAATCTACTCTGAAGAAAATTAAAAAGACAAAACGAACCAAAAATATGTACGAGTTATACTGTATAACGAGAAACAATTCTATAATAAATTTTCAATCTCTACCACACACTGTACTCAAGAGAATCAAAAAGCTAAAATAGTGCACATTGGTCTTTTACAGTATTTACAATATAATCGAAACTATGCACCCAATCGATACATAATACCTTGTCAATAACAATTAGCCCCGACTTACAATAACTATATCCTTTCGTTTAGAATTTCTTTCATCCAACACATCTTTAATATTATCTCCATTATCATTTCTTCTTAACCTTATACAGTATTCTTTTATCCTGCCATTAAGACAAATTCTAAACATGTCAAAAGAACGTCTCCGCCTTTGTCAGAGCCCGCGACAATGAAATTCAAAGCAACCGTAACCCTGAGACAAGCGTCTCAATTATAACGGATTCCCCGGGTAGCATCCTCCCGGGTGAACAACCCGAAGAACAAGCATCCTACTAATTATCCTTTGGCAGCGGGGTAGTCGCGACTACGACTCGCAACTAATAATCATAATTGCTCCCCGTCTTTTCCTTCGGAATTTCTTTCTCCCAAGCGGGTCACGAAACAGAGGCGCCGGTAACGAACCGAACGTGCCGGATTAGAATTGCGAACGCGGGGATATCTCGGGGGTTGTACCCATCCCCAGGGCGTAGACCGGCTCCTTTCATCGTCGCAGCGTCGTCTGCGAATTGAATCGGGTCGCCACTCCTCGCAGGATCGATCCCAACGTGACTGAACACCAAAGAAAGCCTCCGACGTTGCCCGGAACGGCCGTGTCCGTTCTCGGAGACAAGACAATCGCCGCCGGAGATAGCTGAGGTGTAGTTGTTGAAATCAATGATCCACCTCGAAAGACGTCGACGCCGACGAGGCCAACTTCGGCCCACGACGACACCTGGGACTGCTATAACCGTGACTTTCAATTAATCGACGGTGATTACTCGCTGCGTCGCGCCGACAAATGGAATTACCTTTTCGGCTGTTTCTTTTTTTGTGAAATATTTGCGCGCGTCCGGGCGTGCTGAGATTTCGATTAAATTAACGGAACAACCGTTCCGCGGCTGGGGCAATTATCAAGGCTACGGGGGGAAACATATTTCTTTTTTTTTGAGAGGAAAGGAATAAATTGAGGAATAAATTGATCGCGGGACCTGTTTAGGAGTTTTGTCGCAATGATGGGGGTGTTTACTTTGTTTATGCGTAAAGGGTTTGTTTCAACTCGTGCAGTGAGACTTGGAATTTTTTGTACAAAGTTCACTGGTTTTGACTAATTTTGGGTGTGCTGATTCAAACAGAAGTGGAACAAATTCGAAGATTGTCTACACGAACCATGCCGTTCTTCGGGAACCTTCGGTCCTCCTGTCTCCCACGTAACCGAGGAGACTGCTAAGTACATCCCGCGCGGAAAGTAGCAGAGCGAACCGAGGAATTCCCACGGGAGTGTAGTAAAAACAATTGCTCTCCGCGCGAAGGACTCGCGTTTCATTTCAGCCGCGGCCGCGGCCGCGACCGTGGTGTGGCGAAACTCGGACCCAGACGAGGTTATTATCCGTTACGAGGCGTCGCGAGTGGAAGAAGAGGCGACGCGAAACGGCGCAGAGAAAGAGGGACGTTTCGGGGAAGGGTCGGACTGAAAAGGGAACGCGTGGGAGTCAGAGAAGGCTCCTCTCCTCGCCGTTGTCGGGTGTCCTTGACGTTGTAAAATATCCTATTCCGGCCTGGTCCATTTCCAGTTTCCATCGCGAAAATTACGAGGGCGAGTTCGTAGAGGGAGTGGATGGAAAGAATGGACGTCCCGATGTAATGCCACCCGGGTGAAAAGAAGCGAGACGCGGAGTTCATGGCGACTATGGAGTTCGGAGGCCCTCCAGGCATTTGTACAGATTGGTGTTGAGTATTGCGAGGGAGAGAGGAAATTTGAATTCAATTTGAATTTATTGCGCGCGAGATTGTTCAATTTGCGGCGAGTGCGAGGTGTTGGGGCGGTATAATGCACGGGGTGGCGAGTTTAACGATGTCCCGATGTCGATGATAGATGGACTGGGGTGGATCATTTTGGATGCCTGAAATTGTAGTTTATTTATAAGGTTTTCTAAGAGGGACACAATATATTCGATTTTTATATTTAATTTGTTCTTGTAATTGATACCATATAGGGGTTTTTGAAATCGTATTTTTTAATAAGACACAAATGGTATCGTATATATTCGATTGTTGTATTAAAATTATTTTTGTAATTACTTTCTTGAACAGGTTCTGTAATTTTTGTTTTTAACAAAGCACAAATAGTATAGTATATACTTGATTGTTGTATCTAAATTGTTTTTGTAATTGTTTTCTTAAAAAGCTTCCGGAATTTTGTTTTTTAATCGAGCACAAATGGTATGATATACATTCGATTGTTGTATTAAAATTATTTTTGTAATTACTTTCTTGAACAGGTTCTGCAATTTTTGTTTTTAATAAAGCACAAACGGTATGGTATATATTTCATTGTTGTACTTAAACTGTTTTTATTCTAAGCGAAATATGACGTCGTTCAAGTGTCCACCACTTGGGAATTGTAAAAATTGTTAAACCTGACCAGAGGAAACGCGAACCTATTAGAACCAAGAGCGTTCTAGAATTCCCAGGACCATGGAAATTACGAGGGCAAATTCGTATGAGACTAGGGAGAGCGGGAGCGGGAGGGGGAGGGGGTGGAAAGAACAGACACCCTGATGCAATATTACAGCCAGGTGAAAAGAAACGCGGAAAATAGGTCGTTGTTGTGAAATATACGACATCCGTGCAGCTTGCAGCATTTTTTGAAATAACATGCCCAACAGTGGAAACGCGGAACTACCATAATATACTCGAGGGAAGTTAACCGTCACAGTTGAGAACGTTGTAAGTTGGCTCGCGGCGATGCGATGGCTGGAGTGACTTATTGTTAAAGAGACGGGACAGCAAGTTTCGAAAACATTGAACATTTAGGAAATAATTGTCGTTTCGAAGTTTCATCAACACTTGCTGGAAGCAGGCTTCTAACGATTGCTCTGTTGGGCAGACAATATTTTATTCGAATTGAAGTAATCCTTGAATTAACATGGATCAGAAAATTACACGTGAATTATTTATTACTTAGTTTTATTACTGTTTCAATATGGTTCAACTTGAAGCAATGCTAATTCAGTCACATTAATTTGAGTATTAATTAAATGAAGAACTTACAAGTGTCCAAAAGTAATTTTTTTTATAGGATCAGAATATATACTTGATTGTTGTATCTAAAATAATAGAATAAAGTGTATGCAATAATAAAATCTACGATCATATTCTCAGCTGCTTCATGGAAATCAAGTTTGATTGACGACAATTTTAGTAGAGCGAAGAACGTGAATCTGAAACGACGGACACTTTTACTTGAAAAATAAAAGTGGAACACTCCCGACTACTCGCGGAGACCCGAATCGATTGTCCACCGGATGCAAGCACTTAATTGCGTCGCTGATAAAGCTCGCGCCGGTGCCACAGAATTTCGTCTCAAAAAACAAGATTAATCGGCGATCCGTCCACGTAATTTATCACCCGGCTGTATTCGACTATACGAGCGATTCCTTCCAACAAAACGTACAGAAACTCCAGAAACGACGTTTCTTACCGTCCGTCGCGGAATCGTTGCATTATCGAACGCCAGTCGCTTATCTCCAGCCAGGCTAGGACGTTCGGAAAAAATCGACAAAGTTCCCAGAATGGAGACACAAATCGTTCCATCTTTCTAAACGTATACTCGCGACTGCGAGACGAAATTGCGCCGAGGAGAAGCTTCGGTTACCGAAAATGGAAGATCCATTAAAGGTAACCGGAAATACGGGACGCTGAACGATCGCGAGATTCGTCGAAGGAACGCACCAAGGAAATGCAATGGCTATGTTCGGGATGTTTGCGACTCGGAGATCGATCGTGGTATTATTCGAGCTGGATTTTCACTGAGAATCTGATTCGATCAGGATAACTATTCAGGAATGAATGTTCTGTGAAGTGAAGCTGAAACAATGGTTGGCTTTGAAGTATATTATTTTTAACCGACTAGATGAAATAACAACAAACATATACATAAAAAAAATATATATTTTCTTGAGTTGGTTTATTACAAAAGCACCCTTTATGAAATATATAATGTATAATGTGTAACATATACATAAAAGATATAAGTTAAATTAATTTACATTAAACCATAATATAGGTTATCTATTTCTTTCCTGTGAAAATCATCATTCGTATGAATGTAAAATATTGATTTTAATTACAAAGAGTAAAATTACTACCTAACACAAAATACGTCGCATTATTTTTTATCATAGATTAATTTCCAACGCCACTTCCCTCACCAAATTCTTACAGTTCCACCAACGTTCGATTCAAACTTGTGAGACATTTTAATGCAAACACGTGAGTAGAATGTGGTAGAAAAATTCTACGGTTACCGTATTTCTTACATTCTTTTGTACACCGCAATATCGCGGCAGAAATCTGAATTTCTTTGAAATATTCATGTTCCAATACAACGGTTTCCAGAAATTTATGCAATAAATTTTCTTTCATTACTTCCCCCTGCGTGTGATCCCATCGCGGTAACAAAGCCGAATCGGTGGTAGATAGAACGCGACAGACGATGCATGGTCAACGATTGTTTCGCATATTGCGTTCGATCAGGTCCTTAAAAATGGAATTCCGGCGTCCCGGAACAAATTCGCGGCAGTAAAGTACACAGCCTAACGGAGTAATTTAATAACTAAAGCGCTGCGCGGGCAGTTCCCGCGCAAATGTAACTAGTTCCCTCGGTTCTTGAAAGTTCAACCATGCGATGAACTTAAATTTCGTTGGCCGTAAATAAAGTTGGCCCCTTTAATTCCGCCGTGCAGACTATTGTCGAGATAACAGGGCCCTGGAGTGCAGCAATAAACATGTAAACACACTCTATTTACTGCATGTGTATAAATATTTAATTGTGTAGCTACACTCGTATACATTCATATATGTATGTCACTCAATGTGTAGTCTGATAAAGTAGAATCATAATATGAATTAATAATAAATTAATTTTAAATGCTGTTCTATTTGTGTTTGACATATGCATTGATTTAGGGCAGAGAACCTATCTTTGGTGACTATAGTATTTGCAGATTTGCATATACTATTATTTTGCATAAATATCCACAGTGTACTTCTAAATAAAACTCACTCACTATTCAGAAAAGAGCCTGAATTTGTAGGTACTTTTGCTAAGATATTATTTTGCATAAATATCCGCAGTCTACTCATAAATAAAACTCACTCGCTATTCAGAAAAGAGCCTGAATCCATTTACCGCCAACACTCGACGCTTTCAAAACTGCCATAAATCCCCGAAGAGGGTAGACAATCAACAAAATATGCCAAGAAACACCGGCAAACATCTCAAAACCCCAGATTCCTCCGCCTCTCGTCCCGAAGTGCGCCTTAGCGCGGCCGACGTCGATAAACCCGTTAAACTAGCTGCGACGCGGAACACGTTTTCTCGTTTATTTTCGGGGCAAAGTCAGGCAAATCCCGCGGCCAGATTGAGACGCCGTACGGGGCGCCGCCGTCTCGAGGCAACGACGTACGATAAGCAGGGATCGTTTTTCTCCGGAACAACTATCGGTATCTGTGTAGCTATTTCAGAGCGGCGCGTGAGCGGAATCAATTGAAAGGTTGCGGGTGGTGGCAAAGCCGCCGCCCCGTGCATCTAGAAGTTCCATTAAGCCCGGGAGAGATGCACAGCCCCTCGTCGTTCACTCGGTTAACCCTGCATCCGAGGAGCGTCGTGCACGTGCTCCTAGTTGTAAGACGATCGACTAAGTTTCACCCCCTCCACGGAAACTCCGCGAAGGCAGACGCCTGGACAATGACTGGTAATTAAGGGCGAGATGGACTCGGCTGATAACGCGACTGCCAGCCTCGCGGTATCGATCCGCGGCCAACTTTCCGCGAATGAAAGTAAACAGTTGAGAGGAAAGTTTAGTTGGAGGGGTGTTATTGGTGAATGGGGATTCGTCGGGGGGATGAAGTGTTTGGTGCTGGTTGAAGAAGCTGAATTAGATCTTTCGACTCGAGGGGTGACTAAGGAGCGAACATTTTATCGACACTAAAACGCACACAGTGCAAAGCACTCCCTGTGAAAATCTTGTTAGATATTATTGTGCAACCTATTATCTATCGCGTTAGTTTTCCCCAAAAATTGCAATAAAATTATACTGTCAATTGTCAAATGATTCTAAAAAGATATGTATTAAATATGTTACTTCAAATCTCTTATCTTCAGAATGAATTCAGAATTCAAAGCACCCCCTGTGAAAATCTGGTTAGATATTATTGCGCAACCTTTTATTTATTTATTTATTATATTTAATATTAATATAATATATTTATATAATATATATTATATTTATATAACATATATTAATATAATTTATTTAATATTTATTTATTCGCTGTACACAAAATTCATTTCTCTGATATCGAACAAAAACAGACTTACGAGAGTTAATCCATCGACATTTCCATTTCCATATCCTGTCGGGAAAATCAGCGCAATCGAGGGTGTTCCAACGAATACTCCCGCTTTGTTACAGTGACAGCACTCGAGTAAGCTGATGGAGCAACCAAAGGGGAACATCTCCGCGGGTATTCTCCGTAACAACTGTCTTCTTCGGAGCAACAATAGAGCCAGCATCGTAAAACGAAGCCGTGCAGACAAAAATTTCAAAGCCAACCCATTTACGGGGAATTGCTGAACGCGGCGCCGGTCTTGGACAATGCAAAACGGCTTGTCGAGCCATTTAACGTGCGTGGACGAGGTTTCTCCTTGGTCACGCAGAAAAATTTCGTTAAGAAAAATCGGAGAATTCTGTGGCGATGAAACGAAGGGCAGAAAATAAAATATCAAGATTGATGGGGCGAGAATAAGCACGGGTTATAGAAGACAGCGAAAAGGTTGTACTGAAGTGTGTTCAAGGAGAAATGGAGAACCTGTTATCAGACTTCTTTGTGGTATGAAAATTCTTCATTTCTTGAAGATAATTGAAGGAAAGAATTGTTGGAATAAAAATGAGATAGGGAAGTATATTGAGCGAGACGAGGGAGTACAATGGAGATGATGAAGTAATAATTGTTGTAATAAAGGAAACAGGTGAGGCTTGAAACAAGCTTTTTAATGGATAGATAACATTTTGAAGATAGGAATTCTTATGTTAGTTTTGAGAAAAAATAATTGGATCACAAAATTCATGCCCTTATTTGTTCGGTAACTTTCAAAGGGTATGTCAAAACAATTTGATTCGGATAACTTGATTTTTGAAAGAGTTATTTTAGTTTCGAGTTGAATAACTTAAGCATTGGTACAATACACGTTGACGTAATAGACAACAGAATGCAACTTTTGGTGAGAAATAATTTCAGAGCAAGGTTAGTGAAACCTAAAGCAAATGACGTAGTATACAAAACATGAAACGTAAAAAAAAACGTAGATATCCATACAAAGAAGCCATGAACAACTACTAAATTAACACTGACACCGAGCAAAGGACGTGGATATTAAATAAACCCAGAAAGTGAGGGCGGTGAAGTAGCACAAGAGGAATTACCTAACGAAACAAACTATAAAAATAAATAAGACATTCATTGTGGTGGAAAGAATGTCGAAAAGTTTAGAAAAGCCCGAGAACAGAATTAAGAAAATAGCGCGGAGGAAAGTAGCCTGGAGAAAAGTGGATAAATGGGACGAAGGGATGCTCGATAGCGTCGACCAAAGAATACGTGAGAGCAAAAGCACCGCGGGCTGGATAGAGCCCGTTGGATAAAGAGACGCCCAGCATTGGTTGGTCGACACGTGACTGGCATATTTTGGCGAATTCTGGTAGCTCGCGTTTCTGGTCCCACTGTCGCTCGATGCTCGTTCAGCCGACGCCACAGACTCGATGTTCACACGCGTCACGAACGAGGGATGGAATCAAAGCATGTAGTTGCTACCCCCGTGCCAATAGAAGCGCTAAACTAAACCGAACGAAGACCACCCTGGAATACTGCGGGACCTGTAATGGAGACGTTCGATTCTTCCGACTGTGATTACGGGTACGATCGTTCCAGAGCGATTTTATTTGAGCTAACATTGGGGAAAACGCTACAAAAGTTACTGATTTTTATTTAGTTTAATGATTATATCAGTTGAAATATCCAAATCTAATTTTCCCTCGAATATTTTAGGTAATATTAAAATATATTGTTGAAGTTATTCTCCTTTTAGGTTCTAATATTATTACTGCAGAATATTTAAAAACATATATTTATAGATACAGTTCTTACTAGAATAAATAAATTAAATACCATGATTTAATTTCGTCAATTGTTAGTATTCATACATTCCTCTGAGATAAATACATGTTCAAAATAGCCCTGGAAATATCCAAATTCAATTCTCCCGTGAATATTTTAAATAATATTAAAATATATGTATTCCTTAAGTTATATCCTCCTTACATTCTAATATTATACATACCCAGCAATTAATACGGAGTATTTGAAGACGTACATATATCTAAAGATACAGTTATTACTGAAACAAATAAATGAAATACCTTAATTTAATTTCCTCAATTTTGAGTATCATTGGAATACGTATGTTTTATTACTCATACATTATTCAGAGATAAATAAATACCCGAATTACCCCTAAGTATGTCCAAATTTAATTTTCCCTCTCGAATACTACTTCGCTACTCGAATACTGTTAAAACATATTCCGCAAGTTTCGCTGTTCAACGCTGCCATCCGGAACTTTTCGAATCAAGCAGCAAGAAACTCGCGAATCGCATTCCTTCGGTTGTTCGCGTTTATTAATGCGGAGTGTCCGGGAAAGTCGTGGCTGCGTGAGAGGAATACCCGCGTAGCTATCGGGTGGCGACGAAGTCGAACTCCAAATAATTAAACTTACTTTTAATTGTCCTACATTCGGTGGCCCCGGCGGTTTCGTAGCCGCGGCTTACAATACCGCGAAAGAGGTACTGCGAAACTTCCTGGCGAGGAATTGTTCGGGAGATTACCCCGTGGCCGTTCCTGGCATTGTTCGCCTTGTTACGACACACCGTTCATACTCTTAATTATTCTTTATTGAAAAAGCAAACGCGAAGATCTATTAATCTTGATAAAACGGTCGAAAGGGCTGCAAAGCGTTTTCTATTGTTCGCCCGGGAAAGCGTATTTCAAATCGAGAGAAATCGCGCGACAGTGTTTGCGAATTCGCTACCGAATAGGCGACTGAAACTACATACGTTGTATGCTACTTTTAAGAAGTTTGGGTAAACCTAGGTTATCGAACTCTTTTTGGAGGAAAATTAATAAAATTGGAGGTAATAAATTAAAATTTGTATGACTCTTTGGTTACGTTTTGACTGTTGATAAATTATCGTGACTGAATGTATGTAGTTATTTATGTGAACATTGTTGTGTATCGACCGGGTAGGCTTTGATTAAATTCCATACTTAGAGTGAGACAGTTGTTCCTTTATATTCGAAGCTTTTCAGAAATTTGCGGATTTTCAGATACATTAATGTTACAGCAAAATCATAGTCGTGATTATTGTTAATAATTAATTTAACTATTGTCAGAAATTAATTTTCAGTTGTTCTAATCAGTAGATATCAAAATATAGAAAAATTTCTCATGACAAACATTTGTTGGAAGCTTGAATATTTGATTATTCCGAGCTGGCTGCGTTTAAAAGTCAGAAACCGCTATCTCAGCTTCCCAACCGTGGCAAAGTTTCAGCTTCTACTCTGTAGCAAATTTTCCCGAGAGTCTAGCCTCGGGATGATAAAATTTCGTATCTCGCCAGATACGCCGAAATTGCGTGTAAAAGTCATATTTACACATGCTACGATAAAGTTCACTTTACGCTTTTACTCTTGTACTTTCTCGTTTACATTTCAACAAAAATTCAGTCGAGCTTCGGTTCCTTTAGGGAGCGTTACGTCGCGGACTTCATAGAATTTTCAAGTTAAGTAAAAGAAAACACCTCGTTTGTTTTCTTGGAAACTTCGAGCCTCGAACGTTGTATCAATATTTAGCGCGTGTTTTCCCGCGGTAATTTCGAACTGTTGTAATTTCGCCAAGTTTCCAGCTGGGTAATCCAAGTCGTGCATTGTTTATCCCAAAAGTTTGCTGATTTAGATTAATGGAAAAAGTCGTAATAATGTTAGCAGAATTTTAAAATACATTCATTGTTACGACGTGGATGGTTTCTGTCGAGTATCGAATATTTCTGTTAATTCTCATGTGTTCATCTTCGCTATTTCAATTATTTATGGTTGTTGAATATTTATTTAGGAAATAAATACAACAGAGTTTTAAACTAAGTATATATTTAAAAGTATAAACTATAATTTACAAAACAGAACCGATGTTCTTCGTTCAGAGGTTTTCTGCTAACTAAACGCCGAGAGTCGGAAAAAACTATAAACGGTCAGGGGGTGCAATAAACCGTGTCCTTCTCAGGCAAAACCGACCCCCGGTAAGGAGGGGACTGCGTTGACGAGCGCAACTACAGAAAACGTTCAAAATTACTGGCACATAGTGCTTATTCTCAACAATGGTTATGCTAAGAGTCTTGGTAAAGATTGAACTATGTTTGTGTAATATTCTATTCGAACGTTCTTTTTTCTGTCCAGTTACTTTCCGTGTCAAGTATTTAAACAATGATCAAATTCGTTCAGAATATTTTATTGTTATTTGGTAGTTGTTTTGGTAACTAAATCGCCCCGAATGTTTCGTTTGGAAGGAACAATAAGAACATTACTATAGGAATAAAAGGGAACAATTAAAGTATGTCAAATGCTACTTGAACGCTCCCAAACAATTTTTATTACAAAGCATCGTTAAATGTTTTAATATTACATTTAATTAAAATACTCCCCTTAAAGGGTCGTTTAATTTCACAAAGAATTCTAAATAAATTTCGTCCAGCAAAATGGATCTACATATAATAGTAAATAAAAACATACCCGAGCAAGCAAAAATTCGGTTTAAACTTTCCGTGCTTCAGTTTTCAGTTTCATTATTTAACCACAATTTTTAGAATGAAAAATGATAGAAAGCAGAGTGAAAGAATAAAAAACAATGAAGATCAAAAGATACGGAAGTCAGAGACAGAAGAGGAAGCAGAGAAGAGTTAAAAGGTAGTTGGAACGGGGAGGATACCATCGAGTTGATTAGCTGTCGCACTAAACTCTTATGGACTGTTGGATGGAGTACTTTTCTTGAAGAAGTGTCTAATTCTACGCTTGACATGTCCCGCAGGAATGGAAAACCACCCCCTCACACTTACGTCGACCCTTCGCGTCTACTCGCGCTCCCTGTTCGCTCCCACGCTCTTTCTGCCGAAAGAAAACCTAGCCCGAGGCGTTGACCAACCATTTTGGGCACACCGTGAGAGACTGCATCCTCTTCTTCTCCCAGGATCGTTTATCGCTCGCTAGGCGAGACGATTTTTTCGCTCCTCCGTCCGTTTAAAGGTGGTGACGACGGTGTTACAAGGGTGAAGATGGGTTTAGGTCTTATCGCCCGACTCATCAGGCTTCTTGCGGCTGCGGGAACATTGTCGACCCATTGACTCCGGACTATCGACGAATATTGCAACGCTGACGTTTAGAGGGGATTAGTCGCGCGATCACGCGGTTCGAGGGTTCAGTCGAGTGGTCCGATGGAAATTATTCGGATCGAAGTACATTTTCCGAATAAATTAGTCATTTCTGTGGGTCCTAAAAGAAAATCTTGGGAAGATTTAGGAATCATTTTAATGTTTCTTAAATTTGTATACAGTACTCATAAATTATTCGTAAAAATAGAATTAAAGGAAAGTACATGGGTAAAATTAAAGTGCAATTTCGAATTATTAAAGTGT
>NC_071976.1:9411848-9418408 GCF_026283585.1 Hylaeus volcanicus | reverse complement strand
AAAGTACATGGGTAAAATTAAAGTGCAATTTCGAATTATTAAAGTGTAAGGAACTAAAGGTGTGTCAATGATATTAAATCACAAAAAGCTAGTGAAATATTCTGAGATACTTAATTAAAACAAATACTCTTGTAATAATCAAAGAATTATTTTTACACTGAATGTTAAAATTCTTCTTCTGTCCTTTTGTAAATCATGAGGTTAACATAGAGAACGAATTAAATGCATTAAAGTAATACAGGTAAAGCAAGCGAATTAAATGCATGATCGATTGCGAATAAGTCACAATCAGATGAAGCTTATTATGGAAAAATTCACTCTCCTTTTGTAACAACTACACTTTTCTATTTTTAAAGCCGTTACAATAACGAATGTCTCGTTAAGAGTGTCTGCTTTTGAAGGTAAATTCGATATTCGAGAATAATAGGGGTAAACCAAGTGAATGGTGGATTGCAAATTATCAGGGCAAAGTTTACTAGAGGGAAAATTTATTCTTTAATAGACCTACCTTTAGTAACAATTAAACTTTTATATTGTTAAAGTCGAGCAGTAAAGTACCGGACGTTTTATAGAACACGAATTTAACTTGGAGTGCGAATTCAGCGTGTAAAAATAATAAAGGGGAATTCTGTTATCATATTGAGATGACATAATTATTTATTACGGAATCATATCATGCTCAAAGTTTGAGTAATCACGCAAATTTTCACGTTTCATGACGCTCAATTTTTATAATGATATCATTATTCTCAACCTCAATTATGAATGTATACATGTATATTCATGAAATTCATATGAATTGATAAGTTTATATACATATATAATATTTTTACATTTATATGTTAGTATTAATATTTATATAGTTCTATATTTCAGTGTATATATTCAAATGCATTTGTAAATTGGATATATGTACATAAACCATTTATATTTATATAAATTATACATTTATTGATATCATCGAGAAAAAATGTATTAACTATACTATAAACTCTACAGAAGCTCTGCCTACATTTTATGAAGGTCCTTGTGTAGAATGAAACTTTTAAGCTTCTTTCGTAGAATTAGAAACGATCATTTTTTTCAAAAACAAATAAGAAAAACTTTTGTACAAAGTTGCTTGCGAACGGTACACTTCTGCTCCCGAAGCATTAAACAAATTATGGAACAAAACATTTCAAGTTTTCATGTATTTTTAATTGCGTTTCCTTTCTTCCCAACTGCCCCTTTCGAGACTCTTCAGATTGCCTGTACTGCGACTGAACTTTGATTATTTTCACCCCTCCTGCTTTATTGGCCGAGTGAAGTTTAATAAGTAGTCCACGCCGTCTTTTTATAAACTTTTATAAAACTATACCATTCTTTCGCAGTGTATAAAACGTATCAGAGAGGATCTCGGGATTTCTTGAACTTTGACTTTTTTTCTTATCGTCGGTTTCTTCGGCTCTTCATTCTCGCCTTTTCATTCTCGCCTCTTTTATTGCTTCTTTAACTACACTTTTTAAGTTCTGTCACTTCCCGTCGTCGAATTTCTCGACCAAGATTTTAATCAGTCGATAAAGTTCTACGAAATTATGCGCAGTTACCTCGTAAAACAGGCATACCACCCTTACAACGTGAAGGGTGATGGAACATGCAAAATCCTTTATAAACTACTTTGATAACACTATGCTTCTTCATTGGGCGATGCTGACTCTGGGCCAATGGAATTCAAGGATTCATAAATGTACACAAAGTCATATGGATATTCTTTATTACTACTATAATTTATATATTCATTTATTACTGTAATAAATTACAAAATTTGGTAAAATAGAAAATTCTTCTATCCATATATCATCCTACTTTATTACTCTTGAAATAAAATAAATCTATACACACATATGACTAATTTTGAATCAATAATGTAATGTAAAGAAAAATAATGATTTATTTAAAACAGCAAGCAAAAGATATCAAATGGTAGCCATACTAAGCAATCATTAAAACTGTCAATATACATATATATGTTTGGTGAATTACAATTCTACAACGATTTACAACGACGGAATAAAATTGTTAACGTAAATACTCCAGCAGCCTAACCTAATCTATCTGTTAAAATTATTCATTTTCCTTGGTCGTCGGGAAGAGAATATTCCCATCGCCTCTTCTAATTCTTTTACCCTTTTAACTCTCGTACATCCTGGGGAAGGCAACGTAAAGGAAGCATACGGGCATGAAATTTTTAATATACATATATGCACTTAATTTCAAATGTAAATTTACCTTGCAAGGTATTTAATTTAACAGTATAATCTTAACGCACTGCGACACGCTCTTTATACGCGTACACATTTCGTCGAAAATTTTGCGCGACCTTTGAAGTTCGCTACTTTTACACTTTACTTTCAAAGTTGCTATTTAATAGTTTCCGATCCGTCTGTGTTGTTTTCAATATTTATGATGTATTAGACACGCTACAAAACGGCTGAGGGTTTAGTTTTTTAATACGTCACAAATTTTTATTGTATAACAGACTACATAAAGATACAATTAAACATGAAAGATATCATGACATTTAAGTGTCCAATATGACTACATCGGGAGACGTTTATTATTGGATTGATTGTTATTAAAAAGCAAAACTTTTGTCATATTATAAAAGTATTTCCAAAAAGGAATATGTCCCATAAGTGTTCAACTATGTTAAGAGACATATTTTGTTCTAAGAAAACAAAAATCTAGAGCCTCCTTTGGTGAATCCTTTATAACAAAGGGTTACGACAGAATAACATGAAAAAGAAGGTTAATATTTCAAAACGGAAGGCGAGTGTTTACGAGAGACGTTTTACTAGCTCGTTTTCCCTGCGACACTCAAACGACAAGAAGTTACCGATCCCAAGGGTCCGAAAGGTTTACGACTCTCCGCCCTTAGGACCCTATTAAGGTAAACACAATGGACATATCGTCGTTGTAAGTAATACGCGATGATTCCTGTGTAGCATTTCAATCGTCGTATAAAAATACAAATTTTAAATGAATGTAACTTGACGCAATTAATTGTGTGGCACAAGTTAACAAAAGTAAGGCGCAAGGTAGACAGATCTTGAGGATTAGTAACGTTTCGATTCCACCAGATGGGAACGTGTCAGATAGATAGATCGGGTAAAGATATATGTAACAGACTCTCGAGACCACCAGAATTCCTAGATCCTCCCTAACTCCAGGGGTCCAAAGGAGCTCAAGAACTATGAGAACTTAAAATCCTCAAAGCCCATTGGACAGTAGAGATGCTAGAATTCCTTGAGAACACTGGTATCACAGGTACTACAAAACCCACGAGGTTCGAGATCCCTGAGACTTCCTGGATGCTTGGCAACCCCAAATTCGTGATCAGGACACACGGAGGATTTGGTGGATGCTGATTGTACGATTGTCAACGTGAATTTAACTAGTCTTTTCATTTTAACCATTTATCCTAAACAGTATTTTTATACGATTATTAATTGTAGGAATAAATATATTGTGATTGGTAATTGAGTATACTTTGTGATTATATAATAATCCATTCTTTATATTTTTTCAGAAGGTCAAGAAGCCTTTTGTTCTTTGCCACTGTCCATTTCCTTTCTTTTTTCTACACCCTTGCCACAATTTCGCAATTTTCTCTGCACACCCTTCGGAACCTCGAAAAATTCACCCGCTTGCTTCTATATAATCATATTTCTCGCCCTTTATCCACTTACACCAAGAAACACCTATTGATCTCTCTTTTCATTCACCCCTGTGGATTTTTACCTCCGTTTGCTCTTATTTCAAGTCTCGGCAGCCGCTTATTTTCCCTCCCGCCTTGAAACGGTCTCAGCGACTCGTGATTTTCGCGAACAGGTGTCGGTCGCGTTGGGGAATCACAATCGCGGAGTTACGGAGCGTTAAATTGACGGTTTATTTTACCAAACGAAGGTCTCCATTTTCCCTGATTTCGGAGTCGTATTTCCCCTCGCCCAGGGATAAGGTCGATTTGTCGCGTTAACTATTTAAGTGTCGTCGCGTCTTTTCCAACCCCTCTTTTCTTTTTTATGCTCTCCCTGCCGCGTAGCAACAGGTATCGAATCTAAATGAATAGCAGAGCCCCATTTGAGCATTTCTTTAATTTTATTTGTAGTATATGGTTGCATTAAATGCAACGTCAAATTAAGAAAATTACGATACATTAATGAGATATTTACGAAGAATTGACCTGGTTTGATGGAGTGAAAAATTTTGTTCAAATCTCGTGGTGTCAGAAACAATACTTTTTTTCAATGTGAATGCGAATGTTCTAATAATAATTGTTGGATGTTCTAACAACATTAAAAATGAATGTTACATCTAATCTATACACTCATACTGAATTACTAATACTGACTTCCCAATCTTTTTTAATTTTAGAGAACATAGATTCATCCTGTCATTTTTACTTATTTAAAAAAAAGAAATTGCCTCTTTCTTTGACGAACCACGATTGTTTATCCGCCCAGAGTTAATCACGTCTCCTCTTCGTATACTTGTTTCGTTAAAACAAAACGTAGCACGCTCGAAAGGTTGCATAACTAAACGAGTCTTTTCACGCGGCTTTTATACGTGAAAGTCTGTCACGTCATTCCATATCAAACGCCCGTGTTCGAAACTGTCCCAAAGTACGTGCCGAACTTTTATGTAAATGTGCATTCATCCCCCGCCAAATGCATACTATCCACGGGATTATCTAAAGTCGCGCTCTTTTTCAACCGTTCCTGGTTGTATAACGCTCCCCACGCCCCGACATCGTACTTCGCCGTGTTCCTTTTTATGTTACACCGGGCGAGACCTAAAAGTTACCAGAACTCGATGAAAACATTTCGCTGCAGGAAGGATTTATCAGACATTTCGAGTTTTGACATAAAATACAAGTGTCGGGCGACCTGAGCGCGAACTATTCATCGCGAAAGTGATGCATTCATTTTGTTTAATGGAGTTTTTACGAGCAACGTTTCAGACGTGGTTGAACTAGGCTGCAAAAGGATTTGATGGATTATGTAAGATTCATACATATTTGTTACTACAAATCTGGAAAATAAATTCCTTCTTACTGAAAGTGGATTTTTATCCTTCCTTTACGTTTTTGAACGATTCTGAAAATCTTCGATGTTGATTTTCTTTCTTCATAATTGGCCGAGATATGCAATGTTCAAAGTTCATAGCCAAAGTTCAATCTATTTATTAATGTAGAAAGTGAATAAAAAAAAAATCAAAACTATATTTTTTGTCGGAAATTTTCTGAACTTTCTGAACTTCTTTGTTTTATCATATTTTACCAAAATCATTGACAAATATTTGAGAGAATTGTACTTCTACCTGTGTCAGCCAGAGTATTGGTAAATGGAATTCGCAGCAATGAAATATCCCATTTGTCGTCTCACATAAATTCGGAAGAAGTGGCCGGGACGCTCTCTCAAAGGAGTTTACAATAAACAGAAAGCTCTTAAAACCCTTGCAGATTTTGCGAGCTGAGTAAGGCCTTCGAACGTGTCACATCCAAAGAATTCTATCGAGAAGGAACTTCAAAGTACCGCCGGAGCCGTAAAGCTTAAAACCATTGAAAAGATTTCCAGGACTTTAGGAGCCATTCTCCCGGACATTTGCAAGCCATAGACCAAAGAGGAGCCGGAGCGGTTTCGAGTAGATAAAGAACAATCGCATAAAAATGGAGCTTTCCCTCCTCGGACTCCATAAAGTAAGATAACACCGTCGTTCCTCGCTCGGCCATTTTCCGGGATGGCGAATTAACCAACACACCTGCGGCTAGGGAATACTAATTGCTGCTTTCCAGCCGCGTCATTGGCCTCGTTTACGCTCGTCAATCGCGATTACGCGTTTCCTCATAGGCCAGCGACGCTTTGCGCCCCGGGATCGACTATTTAAAATCCGGCTACGCGATCTCGATAACCAGGGCTCTGCCCAACGGGCGTAATTAGAACGGACCGTTCGAGTTTATTATGCCCCTTTGAGGATCGTAACGAGGCGCCTAAAGCTACCTAGAAAACTCCACCAACGCCAATCTATCTTCGTTCCAGACGTTTCGCTGATTTTGCGAGGTGATACCTAACGCTTCTTCTCTCGCACGCTTCGTTACTTATATTCATAATTCGAGGCGAATTTTTTCGAATTGATTGAAAGGTTTGCGTGGTTATTAGATGACTGGAATAAGTGGTACGTGGTTGTTTAGGTTGCGAGGAAGTCCACTCCGGAACACAAATAAAATATAAATATTGAAAATAATATGGAGAAAACATGTAGGGTTACTGTTAGGTAAAAGGTGTGTTAATTGAATGGATTAAAGTTATTATAATTAATGGAAAATTGTCAAGTTTTAATTACACTTGCCGTACAAGTGGCATAAGAATAACGCTCCATTCAAACAAACGACATGAAAAATGTATTCTTTAGCTGTAGGTACTATAAGAGAAGTATAATGTATCAAATAAAATTGTGTAGCTATATGCATGCATGTACATGTAATTAATATACATATATATATATATTATATATTGTAATAT
>NC_071976.1:9325908-9411448 GCF_026283585.1 Hylaeus volcanicus | reverse complement strand
ATATTACAATATATAATATATATATATATGTATATTAATTACATGTACATGCATGCATATAGCTACACAATTTTATTTGATACATTATACTTCTCTTATATATCTTATATTATTTATCTTATATATATATGTGTGTGAATCTGTATATATTTAAACATAAAATTAAATATTAAACTGAAAGTCACGTAACTCGTGAACGTACAATTTCAAATAAATTCCGACAAGAGACATATTAAATTAAACAACACAGAACAGTCTACATTTAACAACGAATCTATCAATTCGATTTAAATAAACATGACCAAGATACAAATGTGCCTCGTAAGAGTCTCCCTTAGATTCCATTTAAAAAATGTTTAGCTAGTCAAAATTGTTATATTATATAATCCACCATTGATCCACCGAATTTGTAGTTTGGTTTATCGCGATGGAACAGCAGGAGCAAGTTGTTCGCTAAACTCCGATAAAACTTGGAGGAAATCTGTGACGCAAATGTCACGCGGTTTCCTTTCGAAATCCATCTCCGGTCGGCCGAATTGTCCATTCTCGGAAGACTCGTTCGCACAAAGAGATTTGTCCCCTGTCAGTTTCACGCGACCCCGTCAGTTGCTTCCCATCCCCGGCGCTGGTAACGATGCGAAACAAAGATCCGGCAAACCTGAAACATTCTTTTTAACTTCCTGTTGCTTCAACTTTCCTCCCACGGACAGATTGAGGGACGAACTTCGCCCTCGATACGAACGAAGGAACCCTCTGCCATGGATTCTTTCAAGTCGAGCTTGGAACAGGTGCAATTCATCGTGATACCTGAAAGAGGGTACTTTTTCTTTTGACCAGTTTCGAGGCGATTTTCATGATTTTTTTGCGAACACAGCACTTGACATAAGCTTTTGAAATTTGGTGCGTTTATTTATAGATATATATATATATATAGAAAATTGTCTAAAATTTTCAACTGTCTTGCTCAATTTATTAGCAAGCTACGAATAATATTTTAGGTCACGTCGAATAGGACGAGCTAAATTTATTAACGTGATTGGGTCCATCCTAATGATGCGAATCAACGAAAAATGATCTTGTTCTATTCAACATGAATATAGTTGTAGCATAAATGAAGTAGAACAGGATTAACAGAAAATTGATAAATTGGTAACACTTTAAACATGAATATTTAATTTTTCTCCTTTTATTGTTCGTAAAAATGTAGAATGCTCCTTAGAGATGGATACCTAGTGCTATTACGAATAGAAAAGTCCTTTACCATTTTTCAATCCAACGTTTCGTTACGGAGATATCGGCAGTTAAAGTTTCTAGTGTTTCTAGACGCGCGAACGCATGGCCAGTGACCGCGTGGAGTGCGCGCGAGCGAACAACCGCGTGCTGTGAGCGCGCGAGCGCAGAGTCACGTGCGGTGAACGCGCGAGCGCATAGTCACGTGCGGTGATCGCGCGCGCTGCCGCGATGTAAACAAACCCGAGCACGGCGCGGCGTTGGGCCCATAGCACGAGTAAACTTGAATCGTTTCTATCTCAGTAACGAATGATCGTATCGCAAAACGGTTAAGGACTTTTTGATTCCTTATTTAACAAGCAATGTATCCAGGTAGGTCTCACATTTTTGTTATTTTTCTTTTTACAGAAAAATTAAGGGAATATTATTATTTTCAACAATTTCTCAAGACAATACTCATGATTTATTTTTTGCAGCCAAAATGATTGTTTACGAGTTAAGTACAATATTCTAGATCACGTCGAACAGGACAGGCTAAATTTGTTAACGTGATCGAGTCCGCACTGATGGTGCGAAGTAGTAAAAAGTGATTCTATTCTGTTCATCGATAATATGGTTATAACGTGAATTGTTAAAATACTTATTAATAGAAAATTGACAAAATAACAGAATTTCAAACTTGAATCGTTAATTTTTCTTGTAGTTTGTGAGTTTTATTTAATTTGTGAACTAATTTGTGATTCGGGAAACCTGAACAAAATTGTCATATTCAAAACAAGGAACTTATTGAAATTTGACAGGATATCCTGTGATGTAAACGTTCATAACTTTGACAGTTAAACATTCTTTTAATATAATATGGTAAAAATATTTCGAAACTTTAAGCGACAAGAATATTAGCAAACATAACTGTGTTTTTTTAACCCAGAGAAAAAAGAAATGCTCCATGAAAGTATGAAAAAGGTGACGGGCACGGTTTAATCATAATAACTTCAATTGTTGGGGAGCCGAGTGCCAGTGGATAATAAAACGAGACGTCAGAGGTGAACGAAGGCGCAAAAAGGACGGCGGTAACTTCGCGTTCCTCGTTTGGGCGCTTTTTCTTCGAGATTGCGGTGAAAGAGAAGTCGTATTTACAAAGTCAAGTCGTACCGCGTGTTAACCGAGTTTAGTCTTATTAGATCTCATAAATTGTAACGGAACGGAGGCTTGTATTATGAAAAAGTTTTGTTTTTTCGTTTCAGTAATTCCTCGATGCGAAATGTTTCCATAATAGATGCGGATTCGTAAATCTTCGCAAGGCTTTGCGTCGCGTAGTCTGCATGCGCGGAACACGGTGTGTGTAATGCGTGCCTGGATAATGAAAAATTCCTGAGTTTACAAATGGAAAACTACGCAGTCCGGCGAGGTGTAAATGTTATCAAAATGATTTTTAATTATGAGAGCCTGTACGTGGAATTTGTTGGGAAGGGAAGATCTGACGAATGTGACCTGAATATTTTTCAAAATATTCGTTTGGGGATAGAAATACCTTTATACTTATTATTTTGTCAGGGAAAAAACTGGACATTCCATTTAAAAAATTGAAGGTAACCTAACCCCAGACCTGAATAGAATGAATTCACGAGTCGTTCAATTATTGGCTCGAAACAATGCAATGTTTGTAAATGAAAATTAATATTCGGTACTTCTCTCTATTTATCCTATTTAAATCGAATAGCCTGCATTAAGGACTACTGCAATCACGAATAAAATTCTCCCCTTAAAAGAATCCAAAGCATTCCGCCATCTTGATTACAACCTTCCCTCTTCTTTACCAGTCGTTAGGACAGTTACATCGTTGCCCTAGCAATTCTCTTTATCTCTAATGACTGGATCGCGTAATTCTCGTGGACATTAGGGAACCCATTCGAATAATTTCAATAACTACCAACGCGAAATTATTCGAGCGAAGAGCTTTTCCCAGCGAGACGAAACACGCGTGACGGCGACGGCGGAAGGCGCGAAATGGTTGGGAGTGGGTGCAGGGGGGCGGTTTAATTTCGTTAAGATACCTCGGCCGTTTGCGGTCCCTTGTTTCGGGGTGAATAGTGAGAGTGCGCTCAGGTTCTATGCAGGCGATATTTAAATGCTAAGCAGACTCGTGAACCACCGTTTCACCGGCTTCTTGACTTCTCCCGCGAACCGGGTAACCTCTGAATACATTTAGAAGTGTCTGCACCCTTCCCTTGTCACTTCAAAATATCATGCATTTGAGATACAGTTTGTAACGCGCCGCCTGAGAGAAAGAGTTTCCCTTCTGGAGTAGCCCCTCCACTCTTGAACAGTGTTTCTCAATCTCTTTAGTTTGCGAACTACGAGGAAAAGTGCTATGAGCCAGATGAAGGACGAAATTTCTTTTTTTTTTTTTTTTTTATTTAATCTGATCATGTTTTAATCGAGGAAGAAAATTGTTTTTCGTTTGGGGTAGTAACGTATGTATTTATGTGGTAATGTTAACATGACATTAAGCTCGTTCAATTTTTCTTTCTTTAGAATAAAGAAAGAGAATCTTTAGAGGTTCCCTACTTAATACATTTTAAGCATCTATTAAAAACGTATATTATCTCTACCACCAGAGAACCGCCAATTTAATTTAAAATTACTTCAAGGCCAAGAGCAAATAAAGAGAATTCCTGAATCAACAATCTGGAGATTAATTTTCAGCAAGATACAAAGTTCCATTTGAAACATTTTTAAACCGAAGAAGAAGTCTATTCAAACAAAACGTCCTTTGTTCGTTATAAGAAGCCCCGGTTGTACATTGAATCGAATTAAACGCGACATCGTTGCGTCAGTAAAACTTATACCTTGTCCTAGGGGGTGGCAATTAATTAAAATAATTGTAGAAGAAAGAATAAGAAGCAAAATAATTAGCAAAAGAGTGCAGGGTTTCGTATAATCCATTTTCTAATAAGCAATCAAGGAAAGTAAATAACCCCCCCCCCCCCCCCCACCCTCCAACGACAAAATACATCCACCACGTCTGCATACGTGAAATTTCACGAGACTTGAAAACTTCTTCAATATTTGCGCCCCTTTTCTAGAAATGAAACGTGTAAATGTGATTTCCACGAAAAGTTTCTTCGGATAGGAGAAAGAACTAGGCGAACCGAAGATACCACGATAATGGACTTGAAGGACCGCATGATGTTTTCATGAATTCCAAACTACAACCCTCATGGGGTGATAAGAGAGTCACGAGACCCTTCTATGCCCCTTCACCAGTGATAGTGTCCCTTCGTGAGGAAGTTGAGACCTATGGAGATGATAAGGGGATCGTCGAAAGGCGGCGTATTGTAGAGTGATAAGCAGTAGGTACTATACCTTCCTGGGGGTTATTGAATAAAACAGGGAGGAAGTACTGTCATCGATCAAAATTTGACGTCCCTCGCTTCATTCTTTTGCATTCTTCGTGTTTTCGAGTGCCCTTGATAGAAATCTGCAAGAAAGTTGCAAGATCATATTAGTTTGAATATGTGTGCTTGAATGTGTGTGGGGGTTGATGTAGATTTTGGTTGAACACCTCAGAATTAGATTGTCAGAAAATGTATTATAAATTAAATTTGGCATGTGTAGATTATGTATTGAATTCTATATGTATATTAGGTTGTCCCGAAAGTTTCTTTCGCGAATTGCACTCAATTATTTTATGTGGTCGTGTTTATATAAATAGACAATCTAACTTCATAGATACTCATGTTGTAACAGTAATGGAGCAAAATGAATCGTGCACAATTGAGTAATGTAACATAAAACATAAAATATTGTGCATGTATTACTTATTAATAAAGCGAAAGAAACTTTTGGGACAACCTAATACATACATGGGAGTAGCATCGAACTTTTGAAAAAATTGAGTATGTATAATATATGTATGCATTTGAAAAAATTGAGAAAATGTTACCTAACAGCGAAGGAAATATCTCTTTCTGTTACACGAGTTCAATTCCAACAAGTTTTATTCACGACACACTTTTATTTCGAACAGCATTCTTTCTCGTTCGAATTTATAATGTGAGAACTTTGATTACGAAACTTCTATTTCAATTATCTATTGAAAAAGTTCCGTAATTGTATATGGAACTACAGGAAAAGTAAATGTAAAATAACACAGAATAAAACAATGGTATTTTACAAATACTGATACTGATTGTCACAAAAAAACGCTTGTACAGATACATTATTTCATACTAAAAAATAATCTTAAAGTCCGTGTGCATTACAATTAACTGCGAAAAATCCAAAGAGTAATCAATGAAAGAAAAATAAATAGTTAACACTATAATAAGAATAAAGGTTGTCTGAAACTGTTACATGTCGAAAACAATTCTCGAACGTGTCAACATACACCGATTCGCGGCTGTTTTATATTCGTGTACCCCATCAAGCAACCTTTTCCAGTCGCTTGTATATACATTAGCGTTCCCCGACGTCCGAGCAAAGACCAGGGGTTCACGTCGCGTATACCTCGTCTTAAAGTTGCGATTATGAATATTCAATATCTCCGGGTATAATCCTGGAAAGTGTGCCGCTGACATTAAAGATGCAACGAAATGCAACGAAATGCTAAGCGTAGCAAAACACGTCGCTCGTACTTCTGGCCCTTGGAATCACAAACTGTTTACTCGTTAATACCGTCTCGTTTTCTATACAAGAGGGACCAGGCAGAATTGATTTGAATTGCAATTGATATCCTCCGTCGCTCTGCGACTATTATTTAACACCGAGGCCGTCGATACGATTGTTATTGAGAAATAAAATCTCGGAACACCTTTCTGGATACTATTTAGATAAATGAGAAATAAATTCCTTTTATAAATATAAAATATTGAGTTGTCTAGAAAGTCCGTGCTAATTTAAAAAAAAAATTCAAATACTTATCTAAACTTATCTAAATATCTTTCCTTGTACAATTTCGAACACGTACTTCTTTAATGACGCGATAATGACAATATTATTATCAAGAGTTCGTTGCGCTATAAGGTAACTTGTGTTGTCACTAATATTTATTACGTATTCAAATTAATGCTCGGTGAGGAATATCGGGGCGTATAAACGTTGCTACCCTAGAGGGTTACAATTTACATAACAGGGTGGATCGTATCGGCCGAATCTTCAAATACTTGTGGCCCTCGCAGAGTAGTAAGCTGAAAATCACGTCGTGCCTGAGGTGGTTAAGCTATCCAGGTCTTCGACGAATTGTTTCTGGCTGAACCTAATATTCGAGATAGCTGCCCTTATGGTCAAACTTCCGTCGTAGCACCACATTGCTGACACGTCGTAGCTGTTGGAATTCGAGTACTTTGGAAAGGTTGTCTTGGGGTCCTGGTGAAGTAATAAATCATAAAAGGTTAGAAAAATATTTATGATAGACGTGGATTTATGTCGAAAATAGTTTCGTTTGGACTTTTACCAAACTGTACATGAATGAAATAATTTTTCTTGGAACCTGAAGAGTGACCTAACTTGTCAATGAGTGTTCCCATTGCTTGTATGATAATTTTCAAAACAATTAGGCAATCAAAACGATTAGAGAAGAGAACAGACTACATTAAAGTAAAGACCACTCCAAAATAGCCTATGTTTCAAGTGGACACGTTTATCGCCAGGGATGAATACATCGAGAATTTATTCATTGGGCTCGCAAGTGCATGGCGGCCATGTCACTTTTTCCCCAGACTCGAGAAGATACGGCTGGGGGAGTCGCTAAACGAAACGCAATAAACGTTACCTTTTCGCGCGAAACTGCTACAGTTCGGCAAGATTACGCTGAAATCGACCTGCCCTTATTACCCCGCGCCTGTGCCCCTCAACTATATTGCAACGGGTGCATTACGCCATATTGAACGACATCGTAGTAAGCATTAAACATATTAGACGACTATACATCGGCTATCAGAACAGCGAGACCGAACGTGAAGTAATTTATACGTGGTAGTATATAAAGGACGAAAGACCTCTTTGGAAACGTGATTTGATAGAATTGAACTTCATTCCGTCAAGAATGATGGACATTGATAATGAATTTCGTAACTATATGTGCCCCTTTCCATCAATTGAGCGTCCGTTGGGTTTTCTATTAATTAATTGAAATGGTATAAAGCATTACCATTATGTACATGTAGATATTTAAATCGAATTAGATGATTGACACTAATCGTATTTCATGTGCCAAACTAACATCTGAATGGAAATTAAATTTATTTGATATTTAAGGAATACTATCGAATATCTGTTTAATGAAGATTATAGAAGAGCAGTGGAATGTTCTCAAAATAAATATTTTTAACAGTAAACCTATCACAACCGGTCAAATGACCGTTTAAATATTTTTATATACAGTTCTTATATGCTATATATCATTTGTATATAACTGTTTCATGCATCATTCATTTTAGTTCCACGTAAGATAGGTTTGCATTTAATTAAAAGAAGTCTCTCTAATTATTAATGAATTATTTGGTCTTCATCGAAGAATATCAGTCTTCCCTATATTTAATATTTTGTGTAGATTCTTAAACAGCAACCTCAGAAACTCCTGCGAAACTCTTCCTGTACTAATTATGTGTATGTTTGTTTATAAAAAAGCTACCCCGTCTGCCAGTTTCTGGAATAAACCTGCACACACAACGCGAGTGGTTAGAATGCAAGATGTTCGCTTTCAGATCGCGATAACGTTAATTTAACGGCCAAATACGGATCAGCAACGTTTATGTGTCCATCGAGGGCCGTACCTCTGTCGATTTTGAGATCGAATCCAACATGAAATCGTACCACCGCGTGAACTCGAGGCCATTTCCTGAAATTGCTCGGGATTCCGAACCTGTTTGATGCCCGATCGATAGAAAACACCTTCGAGCGGTGCTTTACGCGGCCCTCGCACATTCGACGCTATTAAGGTTAATTTTGTTCTTTGTTACTATTACTTTTCGCTGAAACGAATGTCCATTTCACTGTTTCAATACTGACGTTGTATTTAATTGGCGTAAAGACAGTTATATAAACGTATTCATCTGAAACGAATTCGACATATCTAGTTTGAAAAATTAAGAATAAAACGACAGAAAAAAGTTCTATAAACTTTGATAGATGTTTCATACTTCTGCAACATTGCATTGTATATTTCTTTGATGTTTTCTTCTGGACGAAGTTCGATACTCGTTTACTAAATAATAATTCATGTACACATCCGTGGCAAAAACGTATAGTAATCATGATTGATTACTATACGGTCCAACTTAGAGTGTTTTTTGCATTGATTCGAGCACCGTTTGTAGTACTAACTGGAGCTGAACGTTTTTAGTGCGCGAGGGGTCGTTACCAGAATTGTAAACATCTGATGAATTTATTAGTGTCCATTAGCCATACTAATAACGTCAAGTTTCCGAGCTTTATTGTACGTAACTGGTTCCAAACTTTAGGCCATAAATCGTTATGAAGTTCAATATTAAGGCCAACATTTGAATCGTGAATATATTCATGAAATAAACATCCATGCAAATAAGAAGGTACAAGTATTACGTTCTAAATATTAAACGATTTAATATGTAATTTACCTTAAAGAAAAATTAATATTATAAATTATTTACATATTGCACAATATTTCATGTAAGTATATATTGGGTTGTCCAGAAAGTTCATGCCAATTTTTAAGAAAAATTCAAAGGCACATTTAAATTTTACTAGATATTTATTGAATTACGTAAGTACCATTTTGTTCCATAACCTTTTCACCTTTTAAAGGATGTATACGTGTCATTTGTAGTCATCCATTCCGATACATTCAGACCTATACCACCTACCAAAAATCGGCATGGACTTTCCGGACAAACCAATATTTAAATATAGACTGTTCTGGAATCCTCAAAGATATGCATTCAACATAACTATCAATTTTCATCATCACTATCAATTCATCTATTATTAAAATGAAAATTGGCTAACCTCTGATCCCTACAGAATGAGACACACTTTTCGTCCCCAGAACAGAATTTAGAAATGCAAGAGTTTTCGATTTATAGTTAGAGACAGACTCCCAAGCGTTCATTTGGGAATGAGATACACATCCCCCTGTTCCTGGCGAGATTTCCATCTTTGGACCGTGACGGTTCCCCAGCAGATAAACAAGCGGAACGAAACAGCGGAGGCTGCAGGACGCGAGGGCAAAGTTGAACGTCATTATGCAAAGTTCATTAAAAGCAATTCCCTACTCCGCCTGGATTCCACGTTCCCCATCGATTCCACCGCAGGAGAAGTAACCTTCTAACCACGGCATTAAACTTATCCAACTTCATCCCCTGCCCTACTGCTGTCGTTTCTTCTCGCAGCCTTTGCTCTCCGCGCCCCTCTCCTAGAGTTAAAAAGTTTCAGCAGCTTTATCTATCCAACCTCTAGTTGTTCTTCCTCGCTTCATGCTCTTCTGTTTTGCTTCCCTTTCGCCTCATTTTTCTTCCCTACGTTCGTCCAATCTCCTTGCCTTGGTTCCATCTTCTCCTCTGTCCTTATTCGACTAACTCTTGCCTTAACCCTTTCCTTTCTTTTTGGCCTCGTTCAACGACGTTGGCCAGCGATTTAACCGATCTCATCGGACGAGCAAGTACAGAATGAATCGAGGAAAAATTCAATTACGCTCGCTGGGAAAAGCATCGATTTCAGGCTTGGAATTTTTTAATATAAACAAGAAGGTTCGATTGTGTAGGTATTAATACATTTCAGGCAATTGTTGAAAATTAGCGATGATGTCTAATACTCGAAGTACAGAGGGATGTTTATAATAGAGATAGGAGTCTACTAAAGTACAGCAATTTGTTTGTTAATAGAACCCTTATTTTTCTGCAATTATTAACTCTGTATTACAAATTTCTCACCCCGTTGAGTCGAGTTTTTAACTCGTACATAAAAATTTAACGAATGCTGTTCCTTTAGTAGCGCTTCTTATTAATAACTGACCAAAAGTTTCAGCGTAACTTCCCTCAAGAAGAAGTTGGAAAAAAGGAACATACCGTCGGACGAGAAGGTTGATTAATTACGAACGGGGAGTCATTAAATAACGAAACATCCGTTGATTAAAAAATAGTTCTCGCAATTTCATTCCGGGTAATAGTTTCGTCGCAGAGTACCTTATTAACCATAGAATACGTTGTATACTGTGAGCCATCTATTATCTTAACTCCTTCGAACCGTAATCTTCTGGACAATAAAGTTAAGTCGCGGGTAATTCGATATTCAGATTTCTAATAACAACTTTACGACAGGGAAAAGTAGATACAAAAGGGATTCTTGCTGAGATAACAGAAAGGAATTTATAACATAAAACGTTCGTACAAAATCCTTTTACTGAATTTAATGTCTTTTTAATACCTCGATGACGATTTTCTTGCGATTATAATAAACGAAGCAGACTCTGAATAAGTTTCTCTAGAATTTCATTTTAACCTAGGATAGTCATTTTAACCTCACGTAATATTTGTTTACTTAAAAGCACGGTCTAATTCACACGCATTATCCGTTGCGATAACGATACTAGATTATCATTATTGTTCTGGTTACTGTTGCTCTTACAATTATAGAAACTGTTACGGTCGTGTTTCGATCATCCAAGCATTTAAACGAAAACTGCCTCGCTCGTGATCGCAGCTACCGTTCCATACCCACCAATTTGGCGAAAAATATTCCGTACGTCGCGTTTACAACGGAGCAGCCATTCCAAGCGCTCGCCACAGCCCCGTGGAATGAATTTTAGTCGTAGCGTTAAGTAACACAGCGGATATTCCGGAATTTTTAACGCGGCACAATAGAAAAGATCGTTTTCGGACCGATAATTCCGCGGTTCTCGGCACTCCGTGCCAGTTTTCACGGGCTCATTGAAACTCGGCGAAGTTGCCTGTCCCTTCCGACTAACGGCGTAATTGTTTGATGAAGTTGATAACACCGGGGTCACACGGTTCCAGTTTGTTTGCAGGCAATACGCAGGCCGCGGTCGAACACACCCCAGCTATCGACGATAATTAACGAGACACTGACCGGAAAAAGAAGATCGACAGGGCCCTGTGGCGAACGATTAACAATGCGCGCGACGTAATTGTCGCGCGAAAGCAATTTCCTGATATAATATACACAGCGACTCCATTTGTTAATAAAGGGATTTGATATTGTTCGATCGGTTGAACAGAACTCGTCGATTAAATGGGAAATAATAATTCTGGGACGACTTTGTTATAAGTCTGTATTATTCGGGACAATTCTCGATGCTATTTGTTCTAAATATATATTAAATATTTTCGTGCATCATGGTTTTTTGTGTCTTCCCCCAGAAAAAGACACCGAGGCTTAGATTTTTATAAATTTAATATATCGGTCCAATAAATATGTTTATGAAATGAGAATACAAATGAAATACATTCGCGAAATACATTTGTAAAATGAGAATATAAATGAAATACATTTACAAAATGTATTCATAAAATGAAATACATTTACAAAATGTATTCATAAAATGAAATATTGTACAGATACAATTCAAAAAAAGAAAATAAACCTTACATGTAATTTTCTAGTACAATCTTCTCTCAAAATGTCAATTATCGTTTAGTCTACCCATTTGAAGCTTTCATATTGCAGGAATATATTTAATGAAATACATTTACAAAATGTATTCATAAGTGAAATATTGTACAGATACAATTCAAAAAAAGAAAATAAACTTTACATGCAATTTTCTAGTACAATCTTCTCTCAAAATGTCAATTATCGTTTAGTCTACCCATTTGAAGCTTTCATATTGCAGGAATATATTTTCCCGCATCATTTTAACTCCACCGCTCTGCCTGGTCGCAAAATAGTTCTTCCTGCACACTTTAACGCCCAGAAGTAGGAAGATCATTGTCCTGCGAGCGAAAATATTCTTCCGTGCCGAGGTAGGCGTTGAAAGTGCACCGAAATTCGTTTAAACGGTACCGTGAGCCGGATTGCTTAAACAAGGGACTGGCGAGCTAACGAGGACGGTATCGATATTGTAAATTTTCGTGCTTTCGTGCCGGCTTGAAATGCACGGGAAGCTGCCGGTCGTATCTGGAAATGATATTTCGAAACGACGGATATCGTGAACGGTGGCGCGTTCAGTTTTTCCTCGCTGGGTGTATTCCAGCGTTCAGAGACGATTTCCACGCGAAACGCTTTCGCGTTTAGACTGGCAATCTCCGATCCAATTTGCCCACTCTAACGTCGTTTAATTTTTGTATACACACGCGTCGACGCTTATTTCGCTGCGTTTCGCTGTTGAATACGCGTCACGCTTAACAATTATGTATTTCTAGGGGTGAAGTTTTGTTCCTTACTTATTTTCTGTTTTTAAACCAAAGCTTGATATTCCTTGTTCCTTCGCTGGATTCATTGTCGAGTTTGAAACTGCAGATCGTTACCAGCCATTCTAAGCAATCTGGGGGCTATCTAGTTTCAAAAGGGGAGTAAAATTCTTAGTATCTTTTTATGGAACCTCGTACAAAGGTCGTTCAATAAGGGCAGACATAGCACATGAAAGTGCTATGCAATCTGGACCCAGAATGATGCATTTATGGTCATAAGTATTAGGATACGTGCTACGTTTGTACAAAATGAGATATTTATCGTACAATAACATTTTTCATTTTATTTATTGTATTTAATTAAAATATATGTTCAACTGTAAATATTTTTCATATATCATCTATTTATTATTTGATTTATAACTTCAATCCATTTTATTCATTCAAATGGACTGTCACGTCGTTACTAACCATCTGTTTATCTTTCATTGTCAAAGTCCTTGCATCTACAAAGTGTGAATCTTTCTGTATGTCAGTCAGTATTTCCCCTAGCCATTTGCAATTGCTCCTGCCCCCTCCTCTCGACTATTTTCACTATCAAATTATGATTCATTCACGTTTTCCAACCTTTTCTTCGCTTTTAATATCGCGCACCTTTGTTCCACGTCCGTTCCACTTCCTTAGCCAGACTTCAATGAACGCATTAAAATTGTACAATGTATTTTCAGCTTACTCGTTTTACTTCTAAATCTGACGCGAACATCGCGACAATACGTTCACGACTTAATCGTTGCCTCCACTCTGGCCTGCACAAATTCTCGTTATTATTTTCTATTCTTGGAATACCGTATTGTACGGAACGGAAGGAATTGAAAAGATTCTTGTTGACAGTTGTGATTATTGTTAGCCCCTGTAATAAGAAATCCATTCTTTCGCTGATATCAACCGGTGCGAGGAGAATGTCGATTATCCGAATTAATTGATAACGAATTCATCCGAATAGAATGTGAACGAATGATAGATTAAAGTTTTCCATTGTGTTTCGAATCGACTAGAAATTGAACAATTTTAAAATCTCCATGGATTCCATTTAACATGTACAATTGTTTCTGTGTAACTTTTCTATAACGTTGAGGATAAATAATTACGAATTTTAAATTCCTCGAAACCTGTCGAACAATTTCTTGTTAATAATTTAATTACCAGAGAATCTCTTAAAATTGATTCTCTTTTGTCTTAAGGTATTCATTGGGAGATATCTCATATTTTACTTAAAATAAATAGCTTTGCATATCTCATTATTTAAATAAAAATAAACTATAGTCAAACTCTTCTCGAGCCTTCCAAGCCCCCTTTAAAATTGCTTTCAAACTCATGTGGTCCCAACAACGTCTCGCGACCCAATTTAAACGTCTTCAGAGCCAAGACGACGAGACACGTAAGAACCTGTAAAGTTTCGTTTCAATTCGAGGCTGATCGCATCGCAAACATCTGAGCGTTCCGTACATGTGTTCAAGTATTGAAGAGCCGGAGTCGAGGTTCCGTTGCGGTTGTGTACACGGCTTAAGGTACGCACGCATCGCGCTCAAAGAACCTCTCTCCGCATTTGAATTATTCCTCACCGCGGCCAAAGCTGTTAAGATTACCGTCCGTAGAAACGCTCATCTACGTGTAGAAACACTCAACGTGTCTTTGAACGTTTCCGTCTGGCGTAACGCCGTCTATTTTGTTTCCTGTATGGACGTACGTACAGTCGCCCATTACCCAGCCTTAAACGAGGACTTCTGCAAGCTTTATCCCCCTAAATATCTGCGATTCTTGCCGTCGGCAACACCTCTATCATCTCCCTATTTGAGTGGCATGTTTCCCGCGGCTCGGCGTGCAAGGTCTCGACCTTAATTTATCAAAGGCTGATACGCGACCCTGTGCAGCCCCCCATTCATCTTCGAGTTGGCTTCGAGCTGCTGTTAGAAATTCCGAATTAGAATTCCGAACGTGTGCTTCGCTCCCCCGAGGAAAGTCTTTCGAAACCGTGAAAAACGGCGGAATTTGATAGGACCCGAGGCTCGACAAGCGGCAGTGGGGTGAAATTAACGATGTACGTGCGAACACGTTCGCGGGTGAGTTTATGTTAAATAACTACGGAGGGTCAGGAAAGCATCTGCACGGTCACTTTTTTAAGAATGGAAAGGAATAGTACATTAATCGAAGCAGTAGTATGTACTATGCGGAGACGAGATGTTGGATAGTAAGTCTGATTGGTAATCTCCTTGATTATATTACACTATGGAATTCTCTTTTATGAACTCTACTATACTGTTGAATTTCATGGCACGATCTTAGTTTCTCGTCATCAAATATCAGCTCCTCTTCACAATAATATGAAGTAGTAGAATGTACTATGCGGAGACGAGAAGTTTTCTAGTGAATTCTACAGTCTCAATCAAACCTACTGACCAATTTCTCATCTCTGCACAGTTCATGTTTTAATACTTCCGTAAGTAGCGTGAATACATCATAGTGTAAGTATTTTTTACAAACTTAACTTTCGAACAAAATGGTCTTGTACCACTTTGGTAATAAAAAATAGATATCCCTACAACTCATGCATTTGTTACTGCAAAATGGCCTCGCACCACGTTCCCAATGAAAATTGCAAGCATTGACCATCCTTCGAGGGCTCCAGGCGTAGATGGCACCAACTTGGCACGAGTTTCAGCGACCCTGTGTATATTCTCGAGCAGATATCGGGGGATTAAGTGAAACGGTCGAAGGCGGAGGGGGGCGAAAAGAACAGCACGGCTCAAATAAATTTGGACGGTACGTCGACTTTGCTTCCGCGTTCACATCCTTTCCGCGTGTAACAGAAATATCTTTCTCCCAGGAATTAATAGGGCGTCGTGACGCTGCATCGCCGCGGAGCCATTTTAAGTCGAACAATATCTCGCGGCCCTGGCTTGCGAGGATTCATGGAACGTTCCATTTTAAGAGACACTCGAGCTAACTCGGGATCCCACGCAATATAGAAATTCTTCTTAGTTTCGAGGGCGAGTGCTTCGATAATTCGTGTTTGGGGCGCATGTTTAATTACGTCGAGATTGGTAACATCGTTGAGCAATATTTTGTTTTATTTAGAAAAGATGGAGTGACAATATTTGGTTTTTTGAAATTTACATTATTAATTCCTTTTTAAACGGCAGAATAATAAATATAATAGATATTTTATAAAGATATATAAATATTAATATATCTTTATGCCGGGACCATGAATGTGAAAATCTACAATTAAGAAACGATTAAATAAGAAGGTATTCGATCCACGCGAGTTGAAAAGGTAATATTCATGATTTCTTAAAAATAAATATACTTTCGTTTATCAACGAGCTGAGAACACAATAATTTCTATAGTCAATAACTTATGTGATTTCTTAAAAATAAATATGGTTCCGTTTTATCGACGAGCTGAAAACAAAATAATTTGTACTTTAATATCCATCAAGATTTAGGAAGCGTGTTAATTTCGTGTTCTGTCACCGAACAAGAGCGCTTACGCGATTATACCGCCGTGCGAGTCGACATTTCGTGCATTAGGTCGCTAAAATGTTACATTACACACGAAAGTGCCAAGTCATAGCGCAGAATGCAAACAGCCATTCGCGTATGTTCCCCTTTCACCCCGATAAGGGTGGAGTCTTGCGCGATTAAAGCTATATTACTCTAGCTATAGGATTATGATAACTGAGTTTCCTTATCGCCAATGAACGCCAGATTACACTAGGCAAAATGGGACATCGTGCATTTTGAACACGAACGTTTAAAGACAATCATTTAGACAATTTAATGCGAACGTATTAACACGAATAACCTGATTTTATAATTTAAATGGCGCATTCGCATACAGTAGCCGATTCGAAAAGCATTGGTTAATATGCAAATGAACTCTCACCGAATTATGACCAATCCATAGGATGCATCCCTCGAATAAAAGAAAATTTAATTTTGCAGCATCAATATTCAGTGTTATTCATTCCCTAGTAATTTAAAGTATCGCTAATATATGCTTCAATCCATCGAATAATCCAGCGGTGCCAGAAATTTAATAATATTCGAACGTGACACAGGCCTGGTTGATTATAAATCAACATTTAATCCAATAGCTTTAAATGCGTCGGATTAAACTACTGCTGAATTGGTTGGTTCATTGGTTTCGCGATGGAATTTTAAATGTGACACTTTTTATGCATTTATGACTTGCAATAATATACATAAAATATACATAATCTTGAATATATTCTAAAATTAATGCAATAATATTTTTATTTCATTTTGCGTAATTGCATGTACCTTCTGATTATGTTTAGCATATATTTATTATACTAGTTTGTATATTTATTATATGACTCCATAAAATTCATTAGATGATACATCCCTTTTTGACGATGAATAATTTTATTAAATTTAAACAGAATGTACGTTGAAAAAGGACACAGAAAGAAGGAAGAAAAATCATCGAATCTTTTATTCGGCCCGATAGAATTACTAGGTATCAACGAGTTACGTGTCACAAGAAATCGAACGTGTGACATCCTTTCCATTCTCTCGCCATCAATAGACACTAACTCGTCCAAGTCCGCTGAAAACGGACAAAAAATTCGCCGGCTGTCGCGTAGCAGCTATTATCCGTTCCGGTTTTTAGCAACGACGAGGAATCAATGCCCGTCTAAATCGAGAATGCAACGGGGCGTCACGTAGCTCGCGTCTGGAAGCCAACTACGTGTTCTTTCGTCTTTCATGTTACACATTTACCCCTGGAAACCTTTCAACCGGCGAGGTTACCGGAGGTACCTGTTCGGAATCGGTTACTCGAATCACGAACAGGTTTCTTACGTTGCAACGCCGCGGGCCTATTTAAATAAAAGTCGCGGTTCGCTTAACACGTATTTGCTCCACTGGTTTCGATCGTGCACGTTAGGCTCCTTTCAATCATGCTCTTTCATTTCTGGAGTATACGTTTCTTTTGTCGGTTAATTGGCGAAATTGCTTCCTGCGTTTTACATAGACGGTGACATCTGATGTTCGAGGAATGATCGTTAGATAGGAACTCTACGTTCGAATGAAATCGTGAGGTAAAATTTTTTAAGCTCCGTCGAAGTTTGCTGATAAGCATTTGCTTCAGTGTTTGTTACACTTTTTTCACGAAGAAACATAAATAGATGATGCAAAACTTCAGTGTGTATCTGAAGTGAACTTACCATTTATTTATAAAGGAGAATTATACTTTTAAGAGTGCACATACAGTCAGACTTAAGGTACTCGTACACTATATGTCTATTGAAGAAATTTGTCTAAATTAAATGATAGATTTAATGTTTACACACGAACTGACGATATATTACTTGTAAAAACAAAGTGTGGAAACCAATCAGTTGGTACTCCAACGTAACAAAATGATGAGTAAATATTTCTACTCGGAATTATAAATATGTGAATGTAAAGTTGCAAAATTAATTTCTACCCTTAAAGACAGGGGGATATTTTCTGGTAAAAATACTATGAGAAACCACATGACGCTTGCCAAGAACCTTCAAATTAAGACATGCCAGTCAAAGAGTAAAGATTCTAAGAGATGCTCTCGATGTTCCCTAGCATGAAACTACTCTTGTCTATATTGGCTCGCGGATGCTTCCCATTAATCATGAAACGTATCACGCACGGACGATCCCATACTCCTCCAGTCATGGCTCCTTTTCATTACAAGTACTCCTGTTCTTATTGGAACGGTGCCGATGCCAAGACAGGATGGCGTCTACCGCACTTTCGACGAACATATACGCTAATCGTGATCAGCTTTCGTGAAATTTGGGGCGTTAAGTCTTCCACCCATTTTCTTTTTTTATTTTTTTGTGCCCGAAAACCGTTCGCGGAGAGTTCGGAAACTTCCTCGAAAAGTTTCGTCAGCTTCGAAGAAAGGGGGACATCGGATAAAGGATGGGAGGCGACCACAGCGCCGATTCTTTGTTTCGTTCCATGTATTTGCCGTCTTACGGTGCTTAATTATAGTTTAATTAAAATCCGTGCACGCCGCCCGTGGGAAAGTTTCAGAAGTTAATCCCCGGCAGAGTCGACGATACTTTCATATTAGCGAGGCACCCGGCCGTTCTGCGGACCGCTAAAATAAAACGAGTTAATTACATTATGGCACCGACGTGCCGCGCTACGACGCCACCACGGTTTAACCAACCGAATACCAGCGCGCATTTGCGATTTTATGACACGGAACGTCCAAGTGTTTCCAACGGTACCTTAATCGTTCGAAAAATCACCGATCGAACCTGTGAATTCCGAACGAGTGCAATTTTTCGACATTGCCAGTTTGACAGATGTTGGATAATATGTCTGACCATTACTCGATGTTTCTACTTACGTCAGTGTTTGTACAGTTGTATTATTTAAACCATTGGATCAAATTAAAGGAGTTACCTTAGTTCAGAGTAAATTAAAAGGTCGCGTTTTTTAAAGAATCGGTTTTGAACATTCTTGGATAGGCGTGCGATTTAGTATCTACGCTTTGGATATTATGTCTGACCATTACTCGATGTTTCTACTTACGTCAGTGTTTGTACAGTTGTATTATTTAAACCATTGGATCAAATTAAAGGAGTTACCTTAGTTCAGAGTAAATTAAAAGGTAGCGTTTTTTAAAGAATCGGTTTTGAACATTCTTGGATAGGTGTGCGATTTAGTATCTACGCTTTGGATAGTGTGTCTGATCATGACTCGCTGTTTCTACTTACCCCTGTATTATGTAAACCCTTGGATCAAATTAAAGCAATTTCCTTAGTTCAAAGTACGTTAAAAGGTCGCAATTTTTAAAGAATCGCCTTCGTTAATATGTGTGACCATTACTCGCTGTTTCAGGATCCAGAATATCCTTCTCGAATTCCTCGAGTCCCAGAGTCATTTTCATTCTCTTCCTCGAACACATTGATTCACGCATGATCTGTGTAGCGTCACGGATCAAAGTGCATCTGTTTTGTGGTTTGTAGCTCAAAGTTCGTGACCAGTGTGATCCGTATCGGCATTAACGTGTCTCGTGACGCCTATAACGCGTGGCAAGTGTTTGTCGACGTCGATACCAGGTTCAACGGGACGCGTTATGACACGTATTAGGTATTATAGGATCACCAGATATTAGGTCCGATAAATCCTGTGTCAGCAGTTTTCTATCCCGTAGGCTCGTGGCCATCTGTTTCCAGTTTCACAGATCTTGCACGGTCCTAATTGATCCTGATTAGCGTGTCCTCTCCTGTATTAGGCTTAGCTTGTCTGTAATCTTGACATTTCCTACGTGTTCAGACTTTAGGAACACCCTGTATTTTTGTTAACTTCCGCGGCATATTATCTCTAATCCTAGTGGGACGATAGTCTGCGTTGCACACCAAGTTTGAGCAACTATAATTTGAGTTTCAGTAAGTAAATTTATGGACTAATGACGTTTGGTGTATTATTAAGTTATACAATACGGGCTCTATAATTACTCGAACTCGGTGTGTGGCACGAAGTCACGCTACGGTAGGGTTACGGTTAAGTGTATCCTACATTACGTACACTACACCATTGGGAATTTCGAGCTCCTTGGATATTTAAATTTGGTTAGACGTTAAGTTGGTGTGTTATTTAAAAAATGGTGGACGCGCTGACTTAAAGATAAATTTCAGAATCATATTGAATCGTTTCGTGATTTTCTGGATACATTGTGTTTCAGATGACAGCAATGTCGAGGCAGCGGTACGCGAACCGCACCAGCGGGAACAGATAAGGAAGGGAGGAGCCACGCGTCGGGCAATCATGTGTAGTGTCATGTGGCTCCTTCGGCTCCTAACGATTTGCTGCCTCGTTTATCTATCGGCGTCCGACTCCCACACAGGTACGTGCAATCTACATCTTACGAGATAACGCTTTCAGCCGCGATACTATCATTTTAATTATTCGAAGGGGATACAGTGTTGTATTTCAGTTTGAGCCACTTAATTACTCTAGTGGCACCTGAATTACCTAAACCTCTGGATCAAATTTGAGCAGATACCTGGTTCTTGTTGATCACAAGAGTAAAAATACTTTAAAAGATCTCATCTTTAAGAATATCGATTTTGAACATTTTTGGATAGATGTAGGATTTAGTATCTACACCTTGGTTAATATGTCTGACCATTACTCACTGTTTCTACTTACACCTATATTATTTAAACCATTGGATCAAATTGAAACAATTACCTTAGTTCAAAGTAACTTAAAAGGTCGCGTTTTTTAAAGAATCGATTTTGAAAATTCTTGGGTAGGTGTACGATTTAATAGTTACGCCTTGGTTAATATGTCCGACCATTACTCGCTGCTTCTACTTACGTCAGTGTTTTGAACGTTGACCGTGATATGGTATTACATGTTTCCATCGATCTTGCTATCATCTTGCTAATTAAAACTGTTCGAGGCATGCGATACCATCATCAATCTTTAAGAACACTAACACAAGTAGAAGTAGCAAGTAATGGTCAGACACAGTAGCGAAGTAGAGTTCTTCGCATATTCGCCGGCACTTTTCTCGAAAACGAAACTTCTTAGACAAGATTTTTATTTTATATTTATGTTTGCAATTTTGTTGTACATTGTATGTGCCATGAATATTAATCAACGCTGCAATGGTAAAAAATTGAAATAAAATTGGTTTAACAGTTATTAAATTACAAACTCGTGTAGCAAGACAATAAATTCTATTAATATTGCTGCATTGTCATGTAAATATTGTAGAAATTCTCACGAATGGTTTTAGAAGGATATAAAATAAAAATACAAATGCGATATAATTACTGAAAATTGGAAGCATCCCACTGCAGAGATGGAGTAGAATTTTATTTTGGTAGATGATGTATAGAAACCTGGTATAGCAATTTATTAGAAACATTCATTCGATCGAATAGCTATTCGCGCGAGTCTTTATTCCTCCACTATAAAACAGACTTTGATTTTTATATTTCGAACTTCAATTTTTATTAGACAAACAACGAATCGAAAATTGTTTATCTTTCGTTCGTTATCGGAGTACTTTATCTAGATGAGAATTTGTCCCATCTCCTAGCCATAGTGTTTCGTTTGGAACGTTCCAGGCGTGCGTATACAGCGATAACGAAACCCGTGGATGTAGATCCCAATTATTCTATACTTCTTTTACGTGGACACGTGTGCTTTAGTTACTCTAGCAAACAGTGCGCTGTACTACGCTGTGATTTCTTTCAATTGTTCTACACGAAATTGTCACTATTATTGTCCCAAAGAAAATGTAAAGAAATCACTTGGTGGAAGATCGAGACAAAGGAGCCATGAGGGAACCAGTATGAGAATTAAATGTTGCAAATATAAACGAATATGATATACTATATTAACCAAGTTTCAACACGTTACATAATACAGAAATAAAAATACTTTAATATAGTTCATATTTTATATTGCGGTATATAATATAAAATACTATTATTAGTAATTAATAACACTATTAATAATACTAATAATAAGTAGAATAATATTATGATATTATTACAGTCCTGAAACTTGATTGTTAAGGTTAAATATTGTTTCCCATCGATTTCTCATCAGCCATTCATCATGGTTACCTCGCCAATGATTTCGAGCTACAGCCCTTGGGAAAGGCGAAACTATTGACGAAGTCGTTGTTATATCAATAGCTCTGCCTCGAAGGCCATTACTCAAAAACGGATAAATGGGTGACAGGAAGCCCCCAATAAGCGTAATCAACACAATTGAGAAGATCAAGCGTTCTGCGTTGGCTTGCATTCCGGTTGACATTCGACCAACGCGCAAACGCGCTTATTCTCTCATTAATCAAGGCTGAACGACGTGAACGACCATAGAGGATCGTATCGAGAGTATCAAATCGCTCGAACAGTCGCGACGAGAGCTGTTCAAGTGCCTAGAAGCGCAGATACCGTAGGATCTCACCCATAATGACGTCAACTAGGGCCTGCATCTTGATGAATAATCCATGGTTCTCACGTAGCCATTCTGCGAGGCAAAATGAGGCCGACCACTCGCGAATCTGCTAGCTGTAGAACTAGGTACTTTGTTCTTACAGTGACTCCCAGAAATATTCGGACACTAGTGTATAGTTAGCTTTATGATTTAATATCGTAGTTATTAAAAAAGCAATTGTCTTCGTTACTTTTTCCAATAATAAGGCATTTATTAATGTTATTAAAGATGTAGACATTAATCCAAAAATTTACATAAATTACATAATAGCAATAAACAAACGAAAGAATATCACATTTTCGGGTGCGATAAAACACGGAGGAGGCATTGTAATGGTGTGGAGATGCATTTCGACTTCCGGCGTTGGCAATTTAGTTTTTATCGATGGCATTATGGTTAAGAATGCTTATTTGAATCTTTTAAAAAGCAATTTAAAACAAAGTGCAGAAAAAATGGGGATTGCTGAAGATTTTAAATTTTACCAGGATAATGATTCTAAATATAAGTCGCGCATTGTCTAAGAATTTTTATTGTATAATTGGCCCAAAGTCCTTCATCCACCTCTACAATCACCAGACCTTAACCCTATAGAAAACTTATGGGATAAGTTGAACCAACGGATTCGCAAGATACCCATTCGTTCCAAAGAAGAACTTAAAATTAGGCTTCAAGAAGAATGGGCATCCATTTCGACAGAATATTTAAAAAAAATAATTTCTAATATGCCGAATCGATTGAGACATTATAAAACAAAAGAGATTTGCGACAAAATATTAATGTGGAACATATAATGTTTAATTTTAATTAATAAATGTTATTCCTCATAGTGTCCGAATATTTTTCTGACCCGAAAATGCGGTATTCCTTCGTTTGTTTATTGTTATTATGTAATTTATGTAAATTTTTGGATTAATGTATATATCTTTAATAATGTTAATAAATGATTTATTATTGGAGAAAGTAACGAAGACGATTGCTTTTTTAATAACTACGATATTAAGCCATAAAGCTAACCATACACTGGTGTCCGAATATTTCTGGGAGTCACCGTATTTATTTATTGTAAGAAGTAACGCTTTAAAACTCGGTTTTCTTTCTTATTTATAATAATATGAACATTTTAATTAGAATATAGCTAAAAGAATTTTGTTTGTTATATAGACCTACATTGATTATGTATTTTATTATCATTAAAATTTGGAAACTTTAATATAGGTTAATATCGAGCAAATGTGAAGTTCATTATTCCTCATTTAAGTTTCAAAGCAAAGTTGCAGGAAGATTAAGTGAGAACATTTAGAAACAGGATGGTTTTCTTTTTCGTTCCCAGGGCGAGTAAAACAAACTTCCAAAGTTTTACCACTTATTTCTGGAACACCACGTTAATCCTTTCAATCATTAAATCCTTTTGTTATTCAGTTCATAATGTAGGAATAAAACTACGGTGTGGTCGAAGTAGAAGAAGAAGAATTTTAAGAGAAAGCGATGTGAAAGTATATGAACACAGGGTGTCTATCTAATAAGTGATTATATGTACTTGAAGAATACGCCCTAATAAATATAAATACAGTTTTCTAAATAATTCTTTTCTAAGTTACAGACCTCGAAAAGTATATGCCACATTAACATTTACACCTTGTGTCTTATAATATAATTGTTTAAAACTTTCTTGCTCCTAATTTTGAAATTTTTGAATAGAATATTATCACAACGTACAATTATACATTAAATATCGCTTTGCTTGCTCCTGTATTCAGGTTTTAAATTTTCAATTTAAACAAATTAAAATATCTTCTTTCTCAGCCTTTAAGTAAAGTATAAAAAAAAAATGAATTAAAAATGAAGCAAGAAACTGAAAAAAAAAAAAGACAGTCATTCGAATAATTTCTGAAACGCATTTCCCCTATTCCCGGTTTCATGCCGGCTTCTATTAACTAATGAATTGCGTGAAAACGACACAGGCGTGTGTAAAACGCGAGATTGGAGCGGCTCCAATCGGCTCGGGTGATCTACAACCGGAGCGCAACGCCGCGCGAGGAAGACTCCATTAAATAAACCGCAGAATTAGTTTCCATGAAATTCAGATTGCCAGAGAGTGGGAGAGAGTTATACATCCAGAACATCGAGGTATGTAAATTCGTCGACGTATACGGTAAATGTGACCGTTTTCCTTATTACCTGTGTAATTAGGATGCCGACGTCCCGCTTGAAACTGATTTACACTCGGTAATCTAAAATTTAGCGTTTCTGCCTGCGAGCGTTCCTCCCGACCGAGCGACTTTTAATGTTTGATTAAGAACGTTCTTAGGCTACTTCAACGATCGTGGTCGGTCTACTCGTAACTTCTCGAGTTGGTTCACCGTTGCTATCATTTCCTCCCTCTGCATATGAAGTTTGTTAAGCGAGCAAATATTTTAGGGAATCCTGCTTTGCGAAATGTCACATTTGAGATAATGAATTATTAGGTTGATTATATTGTATGTTTCCTGTTTATTCACATGTTTCAACAAATTTTTTACTATGTTGTGGGATAATAAATAAAATTTTTTTTAAATTTGGAGGGATGTTCATGAATTTGCAACGTAAAGGTTGAGCAAGATGTAGTAGTAAATCAATTTTCGATCGACACTGTTTCTTTTGAGTAATTAACTTTATTAGGTGTAAAAACTAATCGTGTGGCTTTCTAAAATACGTATAATAATATAATGTATTAAAAAAAATAGTGGAAGTTAATTAGCTTCTATACTTAATATCTATAATCAGCATATAATACCTATGTATTCTTTGCACCAGTAAAAGAAAGATCGTAAATAAAATTTACGAGAGAAAGACACCCACGAATAAATGAAAGAAAGGTACAATAACATTGGAAACAATCTGAATACATAATGCTTGTATAACCTATAACCCCTCTAAGAACTTCTGTGCAAAACTGAGCTCACGATTTACAACCAGATTTGGAGCAGATTCCATAACGCGCGGATTAAATTGGAATCCTGTTCGTATATTTACATCCTTCGATATAAGTATCAAAAATATTGATCTCCCATGATTATTCTAGTTAAATTTATGCCTTCGTGGTCCACCGGGAAACTTTGTTGATAACTCATTCCACCAGGCTTCGTGTAAAGGCGCCCCATTAATCATAGAATTAGTTGAAATGGTCACAGAACTGGAATATTGCGATATGTAAATTTCGTGAAGCAATCGATGACGACTGTTCCTCTCTTGATTCAATAATTATGTGGCAATTCGTGGAACAATTAAAATTTCAAATAAATTTTTATTATTTTCTATAATGATATATTAGGTTGTCCGAAAAGTTTCTTTCGGAATTTACACTCAATTATTTTGTGTGACAGTGTTTATATAAATAGACAATCTAATTTCATAGATATTCATGTTGTAACAGTAATGGAGCAAAATGAATCGTGCACAATTCAGTAATGTAACATAAAACATAAAATATTGTGCATGTATTACTTATTAATAAAACGAAAGAAACTTTTGGGACAACCTAATATATTAATCTGGACTAACATTAATTTCTGCATACTATTGTCAGGTAAATGAACAACCAACAACACAGTTAATAAATTCCACGAGGCAAACAGTGGAAATTAAAAGCCTATAAATCGGCTCCCGATAGATGAAGTAATAATTAAATATATTACTTGATTAACATTACACTTGTTTCATATTTTTGCGATGAATATGCGACAGGTACATTATTCCATGAATCAATTCACCAATCTTAAAAACAGGAAAAAAGTGGTGCTGTTATATTCCCCTTGCGATAAGATCAAACTATCACGCGAAGTTTCAAGCGCCTTTTTGCGAATGATCGGGCACCAGCTCACGAGCGTTCAGGTGAACTGGTATGGACGAACGCGCGCGCGGTTTCTCCCACGAGCCACTTAGGGGCAAAATACGCGGCAAACAAATGCGAGGAATATGCATTGTGAAAAATAGGAGGGGATAGACGCGTACACGGAGGAAGACACGGCTCCGAAGATGGATGGATCCAGAGAGATGATTTACGACACCCAGATAATCTACAAGTGGAAATCCTCCAGCAGAAGTTCCATCCGGCGCTGCGCTGCTTAGCGGTAATGTATCGCTACGCGATTGAAATTAATTACTCGAATAAACCGCATCATACAGACGCCTGAGTCGTGATAATGCGAGCCATCTATATGGTCAGGTGTCACCGGAACAATAAGAACGAAATCACCGTTATTCCTCTTCTTGTATCACTGTGAATAGTGTTGGATCTCATTCGTAACGTTACACAGGGAATCTGAATGTTAAAAAATTAAGGGATGATTAATGTAGCGTCATGGATTTGAGTGAAATTATTTTATATTACTGTATTAAATAAATGTGTGTTTGCTTTCTTACATGTCATGTTTCCAAACGTGAATGTTTCGTTATAAAAATATACATAAATAAATTCATGTTTGATATTTTCAAATAAATGTTTTATTACAAATACATATATTTATGTATAAATTTTGGTAGGTAATCATAATGAAACATTTAATTTGGACAACATAGGGTAGAAATATTAATACAACTGACCGTATATACTCATTCCGTATGAAAAGAAATTTTGCATATACAAATCTAAACAATTATAGTCCTACACCGGTCTCTCTAAATTTTGTTTAAACTGGTATTTTTCCGGTACATCACAAGTAGGTTTCGTTTTCATGATAGTATTTCCTCGTATTTTAATACTTAAAACGTCTTCCACCTACGTCAATCGTATTCCTTTTGGGACGTAATGCTATTTATATAGGATATTCAGTTATTCAATAAATATTGACTCGAACAGAAATTGGCTTAGGCGAATAATGCATAATTCAAAGGAGCCATATGATGCAGCACTCAGGTACACTTTATTACTTTTTGGAAGAACAAGGTCACTTTCTGCTCCCTTTAATGGAGGTTGCATTTCTTATTTACCAAAGATTGCACACGTTATGGAAACGAATTCAAGCGTACAAAATAATACGACATTGTATTCGATTGTTATTTAAACGTCATTCTGAATTTGTTACCTTGTACACAATATTTATCGTGCAGAGAAAATCGTCTCTAACAAAATGGATAGTTTCCCGAAAATTTTGAAAGCTGAAAGCAACGAAGAAAATTCATAGTGTGTTATACTGGCCGGTCCGCGCTATGCAAACTACACAGTTCAACGAACCAATTTTTGTTAAAATCGATGTTTATGGATTCATCGTAGTGGATCCAGGTATACGCCCACGATCCTATATTCGCGAGATCATTAAAACGAATTGATGGCGAACGAGCTCCCGCGTACCTATCGCTCTTGATGTCCGTCTACTCGATGCGTTGCTTGTTTCCCCCTTTTTTTTATTATAGTTTCATAGCAAGCTTGACAATATCGATATAAGGTAGATTCGCTAATAAAACGTTACGTTATTGCTATATGTTCTATACTATATGTACACTGTTAAAAGCGAGTGGAATTATTGGCAAAAGATGTGTTATGCTCTGGTGTATCGCGATTGTCTATTTAACCAAGTATTCGTTGAAATTGTGGAGTTGGCTGGAGTCATAGAGTGGTCAGTTAACAAATATTGACCAATCACGATCGTGTATTTAACATCTTCACGCCCTTGGCCGCATATGCGCACGTTTACATTTTTATGATTATAATTACAATAAATAATAAAAATAACAAGAAGTTGATATCGTCTTGATCTCCCCTGAAGAGGTTCAAGTAAAATAGACACAACTTTTAAATGGTAGATTTCACTGTTTGATACTTCATTGTTTACACGTAAATATTCTGAACGTTACAAGGCAACGCTGTTGTAATGTCAGTTCGATTTTTTATTTATTAAATTAAAAGCAGAAAAAGATCGTCGCATGAAAAAATATTCCCCAGTGAAAAATTTAACATTTTACTTCGAATTTTATCATTCCGTTACGACAGAACAGCTCATTCCAGATTCCAGAAGTATTCTATATAACTTCGTAATGTAATTCACGTTTTCCAACTTTCTGTCACACTTCATTTTTCATATTTGACATATTTCACCATGTAGAATATCGAAAACCACAATATTTTCAATTGAACTTCTTTTCAATGCCTTCTATGTATTGTTTACGAACTTGTAGAATGTCAATTTAAGATATGCTACATAAAATCCCAACGTAGTCTAGAAAGATCGTACCATATTTTTAAGAAAAATTCAAGAGCACGTTTGAATTTTAATACATATTTATCGACCACCTGATTAAACACCACCCAGCTAAGTACCCAGTACAGGTCCCACCGGTAGCAGAAAATTTTTCTCTCTTCTAAAAAGAGCCAAAAAGTGTGATTGATGCCGGGTTAATTATAAAGCGAGTCATTACGAAATCGCAGGTGCGCAACCAGCGGGAAAATACTCGCGGGAAAAATGCGACGGCCGGCTCGTCAAATGCACATGGCCCTTGACACGGCAAGGAGGTCACGTTTCTGGCTCCAAAAGGCGAGCTTATTTCCCTCAGCCGATTTCACGTCGGCGAATCGGAAACGCATTCCGAATTCGCAGTGGAAAGTGGATCTTCCCTGTTCGCTCTTTCCCCTCTGTCGCTATCCAACGAAACGTTCACGTTGCGGAGGAAAAGGGGGCGGAGAGACTACACACCGTGTCTTCTTTTCGTCGCGGCGCCGGCGTTTCCCGCCGTCAGGTAGATAGAAAGGATCCTAACGCGTTCTGACAGTCACGTTTCCGGCTCTGTTAAGGCTGGCAAGTACCCCCTCTCCGTTTACCTGATTTCACGTCGTCCGGAGCGGAAACGCGATCTGAATTCGATGAGTCGACAAAAGGCAGGCAACCCGTCTTCATGCCTGACGGGATATTTTTCAAACAATTGTAGCCTATTTGGATCGCTACGTGGCAAGCGTTTGATTTATTTTAACGACACGAAGTCTCTCTGGGTATTCGTGTACGGCGATATTCACGGTCCGTGAAAGGGTATGTGGTGGTTTTTAAAAAGCAATTTCTGCGCGTTATTTCGTGGAATGAGAATCGTAAATAATTCGTTTTAAATGAATACTAATGTTTAACCTTCGAGGCGGAATTTTATTCAACCTTTTGTTGAAAATTATTTATGGATTATCGATATGTCTGCGAATTAACCCTCTATGGACCAAATTTTTCGTTTATTCGTTATTATATTAACACGAGAAAAGGCTACAATAACGGATAAGCGTTTTGAAAACTCAAACGAGACTTCTCTGGCCATATCCGCAATGCGGTTGTACAAGTTCCCTGAGCCGCGTATTTCAGCCTCGCGGGCAACAACGAAACGGAATTTCCAAAATTCGAAGCTTTTCGTCGTGCAAATCGCGGATTTCCTTCGAAACGCGGAATTTTCTGGGACTTGTAATATTTCGTACGTCGTAGGAAAGTAATTCCTTTCGAGGCAATTGAACCGTGTCAGAATTGGCGACTACCTCCGAAAGCAAAAATTTTCACACCTTCTTGGCACGCGAATGCGAGACCTTCTGGAAAATTCTCCAGACTCGCAGCTTGAAGGCAGGAAATTCAACTGCTGTTCGATTCATTTTGTGAAAATGAGGGAGAATTTTTGGATATTTAAATGATTGAGAATCAAGTTTATAGTTATACGACATTCATTATATTAGATTGTCCGAAAAGTTTCTTTCGTGAGTTGCATTCAATTATTTTCTGTGGGAGTGTTTATATAAATATACAATCTAATTTCTTAGACATTGATGCTGTAACAGAAATGAAGCGAAATGAATCGTACGCAATTCAATAATGTAACATAAAACATACAATATTGTGTATATATTAATTATTAATAAAACGAAAGAAACTTTTGGGACAACCTAATACTTAATAACATTTGATGTAAACGATGATGTAACCCATTCAAACAATGTCCACCATTTATTATTTTCATGAAATTTTAACAATGCATCCCCCGAACAATGAACAACAAACTTCCTAAATTTCGACCAATAGCAGCGAACCGTTCGCTGAGCACGCAGCTTTAGAAAAATCGATACTTAAAATTTCACGACACGGCTACCACCTTGACTATTCACGAAACATTATAAACCGAGCACTTACCCCTCGCGGAAAGTGCAATCTGTTCAACTTTAAATTCTCGTTTCTTTCGACGGCCGGTTGTACGCAAACATAACCGGACCGCGGGCGGGGGGCAAAAAAATAATGCAAATGGAAGTTAGCAAACGAGAAATTATTACGAGCAAGCGAGCGCGGCCCGCGGAGGCTCGCGAAAGAATACTGAAAAGTTGAAGTTATATACGAAGAGGAGGACCGCGGTGAAATCCATTGGCGTGCTTCCGCGAGGACGCGTAATTTTTCAAGTTCATTCAACGGCGACAAGTTATTATACGACCGCTGGGACGGCGGGTATTGAAAAATCAACGGTATGTAAATAAAAGGGACCCGGGAGGATTTTCAAATGGGATCATTTTCCCAAACAACCTGCGACGTTATGGCGGTAGTGGAGCCATTATTGCCGAGAGAACAATTCTCGTGCTGGAACTTGATTAGGATGTCTTGCGTGAGGAGGTATTAAACTTTAAGACAAAAGGGGAGGGAAGTAAAAATGGTGGGATGAGGGTTATCCAATGACGCATTGTAATCTTCTTTTTAATTTGCAGTGAGAGATATTTGGTTTTTTTTTTAATATATGGGAAATGAAAAATGGAAACAATGTGAGATGAGGGCTAAAGAAAAATAATGGATGATAATCCATTAATCCTAAATAGCACTGGGTTTCTTGATTGTAGTCTGGAAGCCACGTAATAAGAATTTAATACTATTCGTTAAACAAAAATTACCGTTATACAGTCATAAATAAACTCAAAAAACTGTCAGTCCGTCTCACACTTATTCATCTTTGGTGAATCACATAAAAAGTTCAAATTAGAAAGTATGGCTACATTTAAATTGACTTGGACTTTTTAAAACGTAAAAACATTGTTAAGAAAATATATGCAAATAAGAAACATTTCACATTGATAAATTATATTTATACTTGAGAGATTGCATAAACGCAATTATAAAATGCATTCTTTAATCAACCGTTCCCAAATAAACTTAAAAAGTAATTCAATTTCCTTATAGGTTCAGAATCACTGCAGCGTAGGATTAAAACAAACCTGAGACGAATTTCGTCCGGAATTGTACGCTCTAGGTAGTCGCAATTAGCCCGAATTGTCAGGGATATTTCGAGGATGTATTGATTGGTGATTTTTAACAGGGAGCGCAGAATAGACTATTAAATCTGAACGCGTGAGTACGGTTATTTTACGGTCGACTTATTTTTGGAAACACGCTACGGTCCGTAATTAGACGGAATCGATATCTCCGATATCCCAACGGCGCGATATACGGTGGACAGATTTTGACGGAGTTCGCGTGTAGGAAACACTGGCCCGAAATGGCAATTTCCAAATACGACGTGGATAATTTTATGCCTGAAGACATTTCGCATTGTGCGATCGAGAGTAACGATTCACGGCTGAATTTTTATGACCAAGATCGATTGCTTTTGGATCCCTTTATTTTATACTATCTTCTTTGAAACTGCTTCATCTCTTCTTGTGTTCTTAATTCCTTCTAGTGTTGACATTATTTTAAATCAAACGACTGTATTTTTAATATTTTTTATTTATAAAGGTTCATTTATAGAAACTATACACTATTTATATTTTATTAATGTTTTAATACACACTGGACAATACTGTTTCATTTTTGATTACCTAACATTCATACGTGTCTCATATATTTTATTGAATATTCTTTTATATTTTTACCTCCATTTGTATATTTCGTGTTTGCTATGTAGCTTTTTATTTTTTAAACCACGCTAACGGATGTCTCAACAAAGTATAAATTGTGATGGAAACACAAGGGCGCCAAATGTAAAACACACATAACAGACATTATTAGCGAGAGTAGTCTACGTCATGAAAGAAATTTAATGCGTGAAAAATGAGGATAATTTGAAAGGGAGAAAGAATAACAGACGTGGAAACTTACTCGTGGTAGCGCACTTCGAGAAAAAAGAAATATTAAATCTCGTTGGTAGCGAAGCCGTATTTCATCTTCAAGAAGAAATCTCTTTTTTTCTCGTACCTAATTTGTACTCTCTTCTCGAAAACATGTTGCACACGTAGGATACGAAAACTTGAGTCTGTTAACGGGTATAAAATTAATGATTAAACGAACTTACCAAGTGAAGTTCAATCATGATTGCATGATGCGCCTCTTCCGAAGAGATCAGTCCCTCGCTCCCATGCATCTCGAGGGAGATACCCGTAATAATGGTTACGGCAAGGCTTTCAAGAATGAAGTTGGTCGCGGACGCGCGAACGGCGTACGAGACTGCGGAGTATAGGGAAACAATTTTTCCCTAAGCTTTAAAATTTGTGGCGACACTGAGGACAATGAGAGGTACTACAATTATGATCTCAAGGAAGAGGCGCGAAATACAATTAAGCTTTTGTGCCGCCGGCGTACAAGAATTTTCCAACAGAGAGGAGAAATTAGGAATGGGGAAAAGAATCTTTCAAAGAAAAAACAGAAAAGAAAATGAAATACGGCTGTATTAGCGACGTGGTTTAATCTCTCGGACTACACTGTGCGGTTAGTTTTTGCTAGAATAACGTGCCCTGAGAAACAAGAAAGGTTGTTAAAAAGGATCATTATTTGTATCGGGTAAAAAGAGATTCAAGTTATTAGCCCGTAGCGTGCTACCGTTATAAAAGCGATAATTTTAAATGCGAAATGTTCTGAAAGTGGACAATTTCTGCTAACAAGGGAAGTTAGGGGACTCAGGGGAGATTCAGGAAATTTTGAAAAAAATTTCGCGCAAGTAGGGTAGTTCGTCTATGAGACGAAAACACTTTTTGGTGGCGTTGAATGAAGGTTTTGGGGGGATGAGATCAGTGTGCTTTTTAAAATATGCTTTCTGGGTGTATAAAGGCACTTTTGTAGGTATAAAAGAAGATTCGTTTGATAATATTTAAAAGAAAATGAATTTGTACTTTTCAGTGTGGTAACTGTATCTTCTCAAACCGTACTTCTGTAACAATGAAAAATGATTTTGTATTATTTATTCATAATTATTTAAAGTTTTAACTTGCTTAAAGCTTCTTGTAAAATTCTTGATACTTTACTAGAATGTTTTATTAGACTTTGCTAATTAATTAAATTACTTGAATAGCTTCCTAAATTGAATACGATTACATTGTTCGTACACCTGATAGGTAACGCAGTATTATAACGTATATGCATAGCATTTTCGACAATTGAGACCAGTAAAGTCCAGAATCATATTACTCAATAATTAGGATATCCATTCCCTAATTTCAACGGACCTGAAGTCATAGAATCGGATACATATCAATTGTTGCAACTGGAAACTCCAGAATTAATCGTTGCAATTATCAGAGAAATAGTTATATTCCATGTACACTGCAATTCTACCACTGTTCCTACCTCTGATCATTTATTACATTCAAATAATTTCATCCCCTTTAAAAGACCTTTTCAAAAATTCATTTCATCGCTCCTACAAGATTTATTACACTAACATTTATTAAACTCAAATTTTGTTAAAGGGTACCTTGTATGATTTTTATTTGAATTCAATTTTCTTTCCTTCTTCAAGATATCTTCAACAATAGGAATTATTAACTATTGGTATGCATTACAAAGGGAAACACCCTCGACGCAAGTATCGGAATGGATAGAATAGGATACCGAACTTCCAATACGTCCGATCCGATGCAAACAAACGATAAACGCAATTCCAGACTCTCGACGAGGTGTAAAGCTTTACGTACACCAGGAATTCCAATTTTCGAGCGGCGCAGATGTTCAGTTTACCATCAGTTTGCTACCGAGAAGACATTCATTTCCCGACTACGTTCGGAAGCTACCGAACACGTAGCTCTGAGAAACTTCGAATCCCATGGCATCGGCGTAGAAGCCGCAAGGCGTACGCACGAACCGCGGTCAAAAGGATCCTCTGACGGAATCGTAGCCTGACAGAAGGGGTGGGACGGGGGGCGTGGAAGGCCTGGAGCTTAGATGGGACACAGCTTTCGGCGAGATCAATTTGACGAATTCGTCTCACTGAGCCACGATGTCTCGAAAGCGGCACCCGCGGGACTGACATCCATCTAAGTATCCTCGTCGAGGCGACATGTGTAGAACGATGTTGAACACGTTGACGTACACGCGGCAGGGAATCGTCCTCGATCGGAAATGTAGCGTGCATAATTCCACAACGTAGCAAGAGAGAACTGATTCGCCGATATGCGACCGTTGTACAGGGTTCTGTAGAAGGAAGGTTTAGGATCTGGTGCGTTGGCATTGATTGCATCAAACTTCTATTGGTTATTGTCGTACACTGGTTATGAAGAATGTCAAATTATTTAATATGTGTACTTCATTCAATATACTCAATAATTGCCCTGAAAAGAAATTATTTGTACATAGAAATTATGTAATATACTTCATTCGATATTCTAAATGTTTCAACTGGAAAGATATTATTTATCGTGAGGATTTATTGAGCACTAGCAGACTTGTGCTTCATACACTGAATTAATGGTGTGTCAATAATTTTAATGTAGCCAGGTAATGAACAATACATAATGAATTGATATACTTTATTCAATATACTAAATTCTTACCCTGAAAAAAAATTATTTATCAACAAAGAATACTTAAGACGATGACGATAACCTATTTGTCTGCAATTCCGTTTGAGATTCAAGGTTCACTTCAGACCATCCCTTTAACCTATTTACAGTAGCGTGCGTAGTGTATTGACGTCTCAAGAAGCGGTTCTCGATTCGTCTTCCGTGCCAGCTAAACACGCTACTATGTTCGAATTGGAATTTCCTGCTTAGGGTGAATACGGAGAAGCCTAACTCCCAGGATTCGTTCTTGGCATTTTACCGCATTGAACGAAACAACGCTAAACGAGGTCATTGGAACTTGAATAGAGCTAAAAGAAAGCACAACACACACTTACATGTGTTAATTTGATGATTCGCTATATTAGTTTCCCTTTTTTTCAATCTTAATAATTATAATTTTGTGTCGAGGAAAATTGTTGAACCAAGTAAACCATTTTATACTCACAATCACATCTACGATTTAAAATAAAACGAACTATTCAAAACATAAATACTATCAAATAGCACAATGTAAATAATCTTTCATCCAACTCTGAGAACAAATAAATATTTGACCTTCATCAAATGGAAGAACAGATTCGCTGCCACCCCCCGATTAAAGATAGTCGGCGGTCCCGATTCTCGATCTTTAATCGAGGGAAGTCGGCGACGTGTAACGCACGGCGAGCTTGACCATATGCATAAAACATGAGAGCGAACTGTGTCTCGAATCGGAATTATTTACCTTGGTTAGCCGGACTCGTCGGAATTACAGCGTAACCGCGTCCAACGATGGAATCGAGGAAACGTGCTCCCATCGTGGTCGTCCCTATCCTCGGAACGAAGACGACATCGCGTGCCCGTTCCCCATACGCGATCGCTATCACTGGCTATCGCGATATTAACGGCGAATTACCAGGGAATTTGCACGCTAACCAGCGTTGCGGCTTTCAATTTCGACGACGAAAGTAAAATCGACGCAAATTAATTCGGGACCGTTTAACAAGCTCCCACGTTCGTTCGATTTCCGTCCCGTTCCAGCCATTCGACTTTTTCGAATCGAATACGTGACTGGGCATAATGTTTCGAAACGGGGTTCGTGTGAGTTTTTAGTTAGTGAGGGAAATAAGTAGAATTTTTAGAGTGTTATTTGCTGTTGGAAATTTAGGGAAGAAGTATTGTTATGTTACCACTCCTGGATGAAATTTACAAGTGGTATCTAATTATAAAGGATTAAATTTGTAGCAGGAGGTATGTAGGATTATAAAAATACGGTTATTGAATATTTCTTTAGCGTGGACCAATGTTTGTTTTATTTCGGGTACTTAAACTGTATAATAGCATCTAATCGTGTAATGAAAATTAAAAGCTGTGTGTTCTACCTCATAAAATATATACTTTCTGTCCTCTATCCAAGCTGTGTAAAAATTTGGAAACAAAGTAGAGAAAAAATTCAGTTGAAGACTTAAAATATAAAACATATAAACACGAATATCTAAAACACATCCCAAGGAAATAAATAACATTGAATTATTTACAACTCGCTTTAAAAATGTTAAAATAAAACATCCTTGAATATTTCTAGCCCCAATCGATGGAAAGATATCTGATTCCCTCGATGAGCCCTTACCCCGCAATCCTAATCGGCATTCGAAATTACATGGTAAACCTTTTATTTGCTCCGGTATACTTGGTCCAGCAATCGAGCAATCCACGTCGATTTACAGGATACCGTGATCTCCGATTGATCCTTAGGTTACGGGAGCCCAAGTAATCGCATCCGTGTATCGGTTTCCCCGTTCACTTCGCACTGTCTCTCATCCTTTCCGAACTTCGTTTCACCGTGATGAAGCAGAATAATGCACGCGGTGCAATGCCGCAGGAAAGCGCCAAGTCAGAAGTCTCGAGTGTTTGCAAGACTCGAAAAATGGGTCGATTGAAGCTTGCGAGATCCACGCGTCTAACGAGAGTGGCAGCGTGATTGTGTTCCGGTTCCCGGTCGAATCGGAGGGAAAAAAAAAATTCGCCAGCTTCCTCGGACCGATTGCTCGATAAATCCTCGAGATCTAATCGAGATACCGCGGATCGATGGGACTCGTTAACCCATTGTACCTGCCACGTTAGGTTCGACTTCCTCGAAAACGTCCTGCGATAGGAATCGTTGGCAAACATCAATGGTGACATGTAAATTTGAAGGTAAACTTTAACAAATATGAATTTGTATTTGTATGTACAGCGATGGGGAAAATTTCTAAATAATTGTTGAAATCAGAATTTAGGCTGGTGCTTTAACCTCTGGAGGGACGAATAATTCTGTTAGAAATCAATAAAAATTCAAGTTAATATTTATTTACATCTATCAATCTCATGGCGATGTTGCTGTATCGAAAACGAAGAAGAAACTTATCTGTCCAAGTTAACAGAAGCCTCATCTATACATCTTTGAATATGGAAACTTTCAACGAACTAATAACGACGTGGAAGTAGAAAATACATGAAAGAAAACTCGATTCAAGTTGGATGTCTTTTCAACAGGATACGTTGGAGTGGATTGTCAAGTGCTATAACATTGCGCAGAAAAGTTATGGCATTACACAGTACGAAGCCGTGATAAAAATTGAAAGATCGTTCGATATTTTGAGCGAGATGTACGTGATGGAAATAGCACAACAAAAATGTCTCGCTACTAAAATTTATTCTTCACTCTTATAGAAATACAGGAATTTTAGAAGAAAAGTAAGAATTTCTTTACATATAGTTGTGAACTCGCGATATTTTTTAAGAAAATTTGTGATGAATATTGTCCACTGGGGCAACAACGTGTCTCGTTGTACTTGTCTGATCAGAGACTGGCACTATTCCACTGGCCGAGCTTAGACCTAGCTACTCTACTTGTCTGACTAATGACTGCTATTGTTCTACTTGAAGAATCAAGATGCACGTGATCGACCTGTTTGGTCAGGAATATCCCCTACCTGACCTAATTTATTTTTTTCAAAATGGAAGAATCTTACTCTCCCACATCTTCGATAAAATTGATAAAAGCTACAAAGGATTTCTTCTATTTCTTTCTCCATAAATGCCACTCGAACTAACACCATTTCTATTTGTTAAAGCGACCCAATACTTGCACCAGAAACAGACTTTCGTCAGAATTTGGTGTTCGGTAGCTCTCAACCGTATCAATTCGCGAATCGAGGCGACATCGCAGAAAGTCATACGTCTGGAAGGAACAATCACGACGTGTTTGAACGAAAGATTTAAAACGGAGGCAGCCCGAAAAACGCGAAGATCGGCAAGGAGGAATTGGCTGGCGACGGAATTTTTCGGGAATCGATTCGCTTGGTCGTTTAAGTATTCGTACACGCTAGTCACGGCGGTTCGAGCATGTCCCGTAAAAGAGAAAGAAATAGAGGACACGTAGAAATCGAGGCGCTGGAAGACTGAAGCCCGATCACGGCCTGGTACCAATGTCAATACGACGTATAACGATTTTCATATCCGACGGAAAAGGCGAACCGAGGACCCAGAACGCCTCCTCTTTCGGTATCCAGGACACGCTTTCGACAGCCCCAACCGGAATTCCCGATCAGTTTTCCATCCCTCTGTCCATCCCCCGCCGTTTCAGGGCAACAAGAAAATTTCCGCGACAGAAGCCAAAGAGAAAATATCGAATGGCTATAGACAAACGTATGGGGAACGATGAGGAATTGGAAGAAAAAGCTAAGAATGGATGTGCTTTATTCGCTTCTTGGCTCTTTCGTCCTGATCGTTACGCTTGGAGACGCGATAAGGCGTGTCTTGAGCAGCGTATAATTGAAATGAGAATTTTTAATTACAGTTAGGTTCGAAGGGATACCGTAGGTTCGCTAATGTCCCCACAGTGTAATTTCTGCAGGAATCTAGGCTGATGTTAATCCTGGGGCTTTGCGATGAATGGCGTTCGGGGTTTGATTTTTCTTTGTAGAGAAAGTTAACGTTGAATAGATTGTTTCATTAAGGGAAGATTGATTCTTAACTCTTTGGGGGTGGGTGAGTTAAAAACTGTCTAACTTAGTTTTGTATGCGTAGGTGAACATCTTTGTTATAGTGACTTTCATAGAAAAATCTCGCTTTGTACTTCAACTCAGATCTATCAATCTATCAAAAGTTAGCATTGAATAGATTGTTTCAGGAAGAGAGGATTGCCTCAATCTTTAATTCTTTGGGTGAGTTGAAAGTTGTTTGGCTTAGTTTCCTATGCTCAGTATGACATCTTCCCATAAACCCTAATCTTTAAATTCTTTAAAATCTAAAACTTTATGTAATACCTCGGCTCAGAGCTGATGCAAAAAATAATCGACGTAGCAGAGGTTACATTATTTCCAAATAACAAACAGTCTACGCCAAGCAGCGATGGTCCGCCCATCGATACGTTCAAAAATAACAAAACGAGATACACGCGGACTTAACAATTTTATACGACACAGAAAAACATTCCGAAACGGAAATCAAAATACAGGAACAGCTGAAACACAAACGAACGCGAGATAGAGCTAACTGAAATCGGAATGTAAATAGAGGGGGAGAAAAAAGTATTCGAAAAGTAATCAAATGGGAACAGGAAACGAAAGCAGAGAGATCCAGTTGGGCCATCGTGTCGCCAAAAAAAAAAAAGGAAGTCGGAATTGTTTACGTTTCGATTGTTGAAATTATTTTGAGAATGATCTAGAAACAGGAGTCGTGGCACATTTGCTTCGTTGTTTGCGATCAAACAGTTTGATATTTGAGGATTTCCCTATTCAATTCTCCATGATTGATACTAATGATTGATGAGTGGCATTATTGAGCTTTCCAAATTCATATAGCATTAGACCTGTGATATGGAACTTGCGTCCACACTGTATTCTTTCATCTTGATAGAGTTCACCTAATTCATTTAAATATTAACAATAAGCACATGAAATATCAATATATTTCATTAGAATATAAATTCTGTTGTGTTGGTAAGAGACATTACCCCTTGCTGCCTCTAATATTTCTGACATTAATTCTGTACGTTTAAAATAAATGTTATTATTACAATAAAAATTTGTTTGACACTGTCATTAGTTTTCTCACGATGTTTAACTACATTTAGTTTTGCAAGTTTGTGCACCACGTACTCGGCCAGATCTTCAAGAACGTCGAGCTAGCACATCCCGTGCGAATCATCCGTAGGAACTCGACAAATTTCTACGCGTTACACGTATTTATTGTTTTCCAATGCGCTGCACGCGATCGATGCTTGCAGCCGAAGAAATATCGCGCTTCACAGACAGTCTGACATGAAACTCGTGCTCTGGCCTGTTTCGTGTCTTATTTCTCCATCCACGGGCCGCGAGGGGCAATAAATTCGATAACGCACATTCCAGGGTAACTTTCCGTGACTGGTTTCACGTAACCGTAAAATATGAGAGTCACTTATGGCGTGCTCCAACCGGCTGTGGAATTTGTTTATAGGAAATGCGGGAGCGTTGAACCGTGGCTCTTTACGACGATGACAATGGGATGCATGAAGAATGTTTAATAAACCTTCGAGGTGGGATTCGTGTGCATAGGCTGTTGTACTACGCTGCAGTGAATGAGTAAAACAGGTGTTTTATTTAGACTTTGTTATCAGGGCCGGCGTGACCTTTTGCGAGGTCCAGTTCAAAAATTTTGAGGGGGCTGAATTCCCATTCAAATCCTACACTTGAATTTCACAACGAGGAATTATTTATTTACAAATGCTATATAATTTTTATAAGATGAATATTAAACAATAATACTTTGTGATTTGAATTGTGACTTGAATTTTACAACGAGGAATTATTTATCTACAAATGCTATATATTTTTTATAAGATGAATATTAAACAATAATACTTTGTGATTTGAATTGTGACTTGAATTTTACAACGAGAAATTATTTATTTACAAATGCTATATATTTTTTATAAGATGAATATTAAACAATAATACTTTGTGATGATTTTTGTCACTCCTTTCAATTTAATCATCGCTACTAAAAAAATGTCTTGCATCTCAGCAAAAATTGCTTCCATTTGTTAATGGTATCATCAGTCTGTAAAACCTTTTAATTCAGTAATTTTCGCAGACCGCGAGGCCTTTTAAAACGCGGGGCCGGGTTCCGGCGAACGCGCTGAACCTGCCTTGCCCTGTTTGTTATAATAATAAAGAAAGTATTACAATGCAATTCAGACATAATACAGGCCCCGTAAATACTGTGAATATTGTAAATATTGTTGCTCGAACGAATGCATTAGTTCGTATTAAAATATAATCTTAAAGTATAAGTACATTAAAATATGTACAGGATACAAGGAGATCAAGCCTGAATATTCGAAACATAAAATCACAACTACATATTAAAATAATAATAATAGGAAAACTAAGTCTTTACTATTGCACCACTCCATCTAGCTATCTTTGAATAAAAATAAGTAATAATTCTCCACTACTAATACACCTAAAACCGACCGGATATTTTCATTTGTCGCAGATTTACCACTGATAACGGATTCAGTATCGTCGAAAGCAACGACGGCGGCGAAGCGCTCGGTACCGACGGACGCGCCGATGCTGTACTACATATTCGATGCCCACAGTACGCTGAACAAACACCAGCATCATCACGATCATCGGTGGGGTCCTCATTTCGAGGGCGAGGGGAAGAATATGACCGTGCAGGCTGGCGGAAGCGCCATCCTCGACTGCAGGATATCCTTGCTGCAAGACAAAACCGTGAGTTTCACTTTTCTCGTGGGTACCATTTCTATCCGCTTATTCGCACTCGTCTCCACGATATCTTCCAGGGAAATTAGAAATGCGATAACTCACAATTAATTCCGCGCCGTGCTGAACTCCGTTGCCCGGAGGATAATCAATTATAATTTACTTTAATTAATTTCTTTGCGCTTGCCTGTCTCGTTTCGCAGCGATTCTTTTGGAAGGAAAATGTCGCGTGCCTGTTACTGTCAGAACTGGGTGCTACTTTTCGGGCTACTTTTCATTTCCGACCTGATTTCGCGCGGAACACGAGGTATATCGTTGATGATGAATTTAATAGGTGTCTTTTTTAAGAGTGGTACAAGCGTTTTGAAGAATTTAATAAATACTTGAGTAGATTGACACACAATATAACAGATTATAACACGATATAACACAACATACTGCAATAGAACAAAATACAATGAAATCTGATAAAAAGCACCTCGTAAGCGCAGAATAAAATAAAATATTTCCATACAATGCTTTATTTTCAAAAAAAATCGAGTTTGAAAATGTCAAATACAAATATGCATACAGTAATTCTTGCCAGTCTTCTATTTCTACTCGTCTATATTAATTCATCTCAGCCATTTCTCTTTGTTCATTGTAAAGTATTTAATTCTATCATTCTCAATGCTAATTTTTCATTCCAATTTGGCTATTCGAAATCCTATATAGACAAAAATTCTTCCCGCGTGTAATATCCACTCGTTAAAAATCTGTTGGAAAGGCGTACCACCCTCTGCATTAAATTCTTCCAACGTGTTTCATCGACGACCTCGAGTTCACGGTCCACGCGCGTGCACTTGCTCCGAGGGGGTGAACTACGACTGATAAATCTGGTACTTTAAGGGACTTAGCCGCGGCGATATTCAACGGTTATGATCTTTTCGGGGAAATTTACTCGAAACACCGAAACGTTGACCGAACTCCGCGGAAACTTATCCAGCGGGAGTAGCTCCGTATATTCCAAAAGCGATGCACTTCGCTGGATCCTGTTCTCTCTTGCCTTCGCGTAATACTAAGCTATTAATCCCGTGTCTGTCGCTATCACTGCTAACGACGATGTCGTGCAAACCGATTATCCGTGCCATGATTATGTTGAAAACGCACGGCTGGGCTGAAAGCAACGTTTATTGCTGTATATTATTTCCGATCGCGAGGCAATGTTAGATTTGATAGATTTGTGGTTGGAGAAGGATAGTGGTCAATGAAGGTTAGAAGTGCTAGAATTAGGCTCCTGGCTCCTGGTCGTTTTGCAGAATATTTTAATCATTTTCGTACTATACATAGATGGGAAGTTGAGTAGAAAGTCTAAGGTTAGGAGTAAGGAAAGCTAAACAAGTGACTGAAATTTGACTGAAAAATACTTTTTATAGTTCGAGTGATTCATATTAAAGAAAATTCAAGGTTGATAATTAGTTTGTTAACTGTGGATATTGACTAATAATTGAGCCGTTCGTACATTCGACGATATAATATACATTGTTTTTTTTTTAAATTCCCTTTATAATATAAATACAGATGTAGCTTTCATCTAGCGGTGTATAAAATTAATGGTAAAGAATCGCCAAATAAATAATCGTCAGTAATGTTACAATTTTTATGCGACTGATGGAGTTAATCGAGAGTGATATCTATTTAAAAAGTTTAATCCAAATTTCTCTCGACTCGCAGAATACCAGAGTACATATTACTTCGAAAAATAGTGGAATCAATTTTTGGTAGTATTAAAATTGATCGATGTTATTCGAGTTATGTTGTATTGGATTCCTTGCGTTCCAACTGAAAAATAGCAACGGCATTCGCGATCGATGGCGATCACACGGTTCGTTGATAACCGTCCATACGCTCCAATCTCTGTTGGCTAGATAATAGTAGGTTGGATATCTATGTTGAAGATGTACGATATCGTGTGCACTTAATGGGGATCGAGGGAAACACCATCCAATTCCAGTTACGTGGATAAACTACGGATTTCAGACTCCTGTTTATCCTTGTACCGATCGATCCGTCGATTCGCCGTGAATTTGGACATAACGAGCAGACTATGCGCTTCACTCCCTCGTGTTCGATACCACATTAGGGCCTCTATGTCATTTCCACTGACAGATGAACGAGAATCAGCGATAGTTGCTCAGAAGAAATCTATAGAAAAATTGTTTGATAATCTTGTGGAGATTAAGTTTCATATAAAATAGTTATGGAAAATGTTTTGCCATTGAAGGATAACATTCAGGGATTTCTTATGTTCTGCAATCCACTTTGCTGAAATAATAAATCATTTAATAAAGCAATATAATATTCTGACTTATATGTAAATATAGTCATATCTAAGTATTTGTAAGATGAAAGGTAAACTTGAATTAATAACACAAACAAAAGCCATGCAAGAGTAAGCTAGATAAAAAGAACAAAGTAATAGAAGACTTGTAAAGTAAATGAAAAATTATACTAAATTTAAACAACATTTAATGGTTTGATAAAAAGACAGTTAAAGGAGTTCGGAGTACAAGGGGAGTTCGCGAGTGTCTCTTGCCTATCAGGATACTTGAGAAGTTACATCTCAGGAACAACACACGAAAGTGATACGATTCATTTGTTGACAGGTGTCCTGGGTACGAAGACAGGATAACGGCGAGAAGGTAAACTTGCTGACGGTGGGTCAACAAACATATATAGGAGATCCACGGTATACAGTGAAGTTCCAGTACCCAGACAACTGGCGTCTACAAATTAAACCAGTGAACAGTAGCGATGAGGGCCAGTACGAGTGCCAAGTCAGCACTCATCCGCCCAAGCATATTCACGTGAATCTCCACATCAACGGTGAGTATTATACCAACTCGTACGAATCACGTTTATGGAGGTGGAAAGCGAACGTCGTATCATGTATACCTGAACGAGAAGATATAGAGAGATATAGATTGAAGTTTGACCGAACGTATTTTTGGAACCTCTTCAACTCCTTATAACTCTTTCAGCCAGAACCTTTGTATAACAACTTGAATCAGTTATTTTTGAAACCTTTTCAACCCCTTCAGCCTTTTATAACTGATACAGTCAGAACCTCTACCCAGCAATTTAAAAGAGATATTTTTAGAACCATTTCAACCTCAAATTCAACTCTCTAAAAGTGTTCTGTACCTAAAACATCACCCATATCACAAAAGAATAAAGAATGAGCCAGTGGCCGAAACCTGAAACATAAATATACCCTCGGGAATGGTATTATATGTTCGTGCAGCTTGACCGTGGCCATCCTTCCGCCCCACATCCATTTCTCCCCCAAACCCCCGTGTCCCGCTCCATATTTGCCCGGAATCACTCATTTATTCTGTCAACTTCGTTAACCGTGTTTGCAAGTCCGCTCACGCAGCCATCGATGCGACTCAATTTATTTTCGTTCGCATATTAACGACCGCTCGTCGTCGACAATTCTCCTCGAGGTCCCCGTCGACGAAAACACTCGATCGGAATTTCCATCTTTTATTTTTGCGCGCGACGGGTACCCGCGCGGCATTCCCAATGAGATGCGCGAAACTCTGATAAAAAAGGGGTCGTTTCGCTGCTATCCTCAAATGATAACACGACGCGGAACAAGCCAAGGAACAGTAAATTGTCACGCGGATGAAATCCTTTAGAATTTTTGTCGAGATTCAGGGTTTCTACAACAACGAAAAGGGGTAAGGGAAGTGTCGAATTAATTATTTTGTTATTTACTCAAGTCGAATTATTAGATTGTGAAATTATCGCAACTACAGAGGGTTCATTGTTAACTGTGATTGGCAATTGATGATTTTAAATGTTTTTACTACAGAAAGGTGATTTTTCGTAATTATAGAATAGGGATACGTTTAACGACACATTTGTTTAATAGTTATTTCTCAGTTGCAGTGAATTATTTGGTGATTTCGAATATAATTACTGCAGGCAGTAGCTTTCGTAATTACAGAAAACAGGGGTTAGAATTAATAATGAATGGTTAATTGTCAATTATTAGGTCGAACTCATATTGATAAACTCTGTAATGATATCATATAAATATTAACTATAGCCAGTGAAACTTTTGCTTTCATTAAGTAGCTCTGCTACAATTTATTCTTTACACTTTTCACTTTTGCACTTTGCACATTTGCACTTTACACTTTACACTGTACACTTTACACTTTACACTGTACACTTTACACTGTACACTTTACACTGTACACTTTACACTTTGCACTTTTTATATCTAAAGATCTTATTCCAAGTTCGCAGCCATTAGCTCTCGGTATTATTCGCGACGAAGGATTGTTCGTCACGAATAATACCGATTACCAGGTCTCACCACGTGGAGGTTGCTGCGACTGGAGACCTGGAGATAAAAGGAATCAAAGTTCCTTCGATCTACCCCTATATAGAGTATACATACATAGATGCATACTCTACATAGAGTCAACGAGCTTAATACTAAGTACGAAACAATGGAAATCAATGAAAACAAAGTCCCTCTGATTTCCAAAGTCTAAGTCTGACTCTGCCAAATAATTATTTGAACTAAATGGAAGCTAAATGGAAATCGCGACACGACGCGACCACGTAACTGGACCTACTGAGTCAGTCCCGTTTCCTCCTGATGGATCTGACTCGAGAGGAAGACGACCGACGCCTCCGAACCAGTCTTCCACGCACTGTAGCCCGTTGGGAGCCACTACAGGACCCGACTTGCACCCGTCTCACTGCGCTTTGGACTTACTGCACTGCGCCGGGAGCCTTGGACTACACTAAACGTGATGCAGGAAGTAGAGAACCGATCCGGAGGAACCGATTGTCGTCTTCTCGAATCAGATCCACCAGGAGGACGGCAACCGACCTTTCTGTCCAGTTACACAGTTGATCACTACACTTATCACATGAAGTTATAGCGACCGAAATGGAGAACGAAGTTGCGAGTCCAATATGGACCTACGAACAAACAAAAGAATTGAAGAAATGATTAATAATTGTTTGGTAAAGGACAGACTCTCGTACACGCATGCCTTAAAACTAACGTAACCATGTCTTAAAACTAACCAAACCAAACTAAGCTACCCACAACCAATAGGACGGACGCGAAACGCGGACGCGCGATCGCGAGATCCATATCGACCGATGGATCGTCGAAGAATGAGCTCTCGCCCCTCGTATACCTGTGTCGAGGGTCGCCGCTCGCTCGTGCCTCTCGAAGTAGAGAAGGGGAAGGGCGAACAACAACCCCGTGACGCTCGATTGCTCATCGAATCTTTCGAGAAAATAATTCGTGAAACATTAATATCACAGCAAAATCATATTCCCCATTGTTGTTTAAATAATAAGTACTGTTAGTAATTAATTTAACTATTGTCGGAAATTAATATTTAGTTGATCCAATCAATAGATATTAAAATATTGATCAATATCGCACGAGTAATATCTCGAATAAATATTTATTCTAAACCGTAATTGTTATTAACATTTAATCGAAAACGATTATTCTACATACCCTTCTTTACATCCGGAAAAAAAGCTGATTAAAAAATTCGGAACACACTTCGCGATGTCCCCTCGTAAGAGGTAATAAAATTCATAGAATTCACTAAAGTCCTCAAGATGGTGTCAATGTTACATAATAATTAAAGAGAAAGGATTTCTTATTTAAAACTCAAGTTCTCTTAAATTAAATTCGTACATCTTTACAAGTAACGATTTAAACGCGCAATCAAGAGGCCACAAAATATTTCTACAACCAAACCACACAGTTTCCTAACATCTCAAGCAACCGGCAAAGTAGAACAAAGCGCATCAACGGAAAAGACTCGAACTGATTTGCCACCAGTTCTTAGCGAGACGTCGCCACAGCAACGCGGGTAAACTCCAGATCCAGAAGCAAAAGAAATCCCGTCCCTTTTGGGTGCGAATGAAGCATGCAAGTTTCCGTCTCGATGCAAATTACAGTGAAACGCGAGAAGCAGCGTTCCGCTCTCCGTGTTAAGATTTTCTCTCGATGACGCCGAGGGAATCGTTTAAATTGGACAACGAGAGGGAATGGGATAAAGGGCGAAGGCAAGCGTTGCGACGCCAGAACAGGGAAACAAGGAGAAACGGGAAAGAAGCACTCAGGTATTCAGCGTGAGATCGAGGAAATTGGCTACGTTCCTGGTACTTTTGTGAACTACGGTGACGCGGAGGCTCGCATTGGGAATCCGTCTGAGCGTAGCGGCGAAATGAAGCTACCACGATAGAAACTGGAAAGAGTGGAGGGAAGTTGATTTCGGCTGATTCAACCCTCTGTGTGCCCCCTTTGGGTCACCTACCTCTTGCCCACGTTTTTCAAGATTAATTTAAGGATTTAAATACACTGGATCGACAGAACCATCTTAAACGCTCGAGTTACAGGAAACACTGGGTATACTAATTCTTGAAATTTTAAAGACAATGACAAGGCTGTTGGAATATTTACAATCTTATAAGTAAGGGACTTTCTAGTAGGAGTTTTAGGATCTTGTTTCTTAATGAAACATCGAGGGTATAGAAAGTAGATCTAATACTTTTATTTTATTTTATTTTATTTTATTTCATTTTTTTATTGTTTGAAATCTCATAGGAGATTTATTACAAAATTGACAAATAGTCGATTACAATATGTAACAAAAATTTCAATTACAAAATGATACATTAATTTGTTAATCAATATAGTAGTACACAGGATTAGTAAATTTAAATTAAATTAAGATTTAAATAAATACTTTTATTTTAAATGAAAGTACACATAATTATAATTAAACGTGAAAATTGGAATTTTAAGTAAAAGATTTTCCAATAGGAGCCTTAGGATTTTATTTTTTAATGAAACATGAATGGTGTGGAATATTCCAAATTTTTTTATTTTACAACACTACTATTTTGTTATTAAAAGAAATCCTAAAGCCCCTTTTAAGAAACCTATGCGTATGAATTAAATATAAGACACATTTCACTCATAATTATTAGAAATAATACAATACAAGAGACCATAAAATTAATTGACTGATTTGTTGGCTAAGTCGTTTGTTCGGCAATCTTTTGATCAGTATCATAGTCTCCACGAGTGGACGCCAAGTCCAGTCTTGAAAGTATTTTCCTCCACTGTAAACCACCTCAAAGAATGTTCACAAAGAACCGCGTTTCACGGTTTTCTGTTTTCGCGACGGATCCCAAACACGCATTCAACCTGGGCTAAAGGGAGAGCTGGCTCGAATGGTCAGCGAAGAGTAAAATACCTTGCTCGGCCAATTCGCGCAGGACCGTACGATGATTTCGACGTACATCAAAGCGAACAGCGAAGAGCACTCGTCTTCGAACCGAGCTTTTCATCGTTAATACACGGATTGCACGAATGAGGGAACGAAACGCGATCCATCGATAGGAAAATAAGCGTCGTCGTTCATTTTACTCGACGGATTGTAATTGTTAAATTGACCTCGGTCGGGAAAGGATATCGCCTGCTGGTTAGGTGAATCAATACTCGATGTTATCAATAATCAATATTGTTGTAGGTCGTAGCTCTCTCCTCGGGTTACCTTGTGGCTCTCATGATTGCTGTTCGTTGGTGAAAATAATGGCAGACGTGGTACGATATTGCGAGAGTGATGAAGCAAAATATAATTTATAGAATCCTATTAATCAAAGCAGAAAATGAAGTTGCTACCAAGTGGCGCGTGAAGTCAAATTGATTGGGGAGGTTTAGAAATTAGTACTCGTCAAATTCACTCTAACGAAGGAACTACTGTATGTTATTTTTTTCTTCCTTAGAAAGTACACTTTCCAAGAAACTTTTCATAGATTCAGCCGAAAGTTATCGTCTTTTAGAATAACCATTTTCAAGGAAAATTTGATATGTTTATTTTTCAAGCTCAGGTTGGAGCGAAATAAACGGAGCATCTCAAGTGGTCCATTCACACGATATGATTCAACAATCTTGACATTTATTTAACATTAAACCTACCGACACTTGTAACTATTTCTATCGCAATGAGACAAACGACTAGTCATAGAGACATTTTTTTTAATTAAATGCAAAAATATTTCACGTGGAAATAATTGAATAATGCATGAAACAATTGTATATAATTCATATATAGCATATAAGAACTGTGCACAAAAATTTGTAACGAAAAAATAAAATAAAGTAAAATATTAACGCTGACATCTTAGATCATTTTTATATTTTAAAGATGTTACAATAAAAAAAAAGTTTCAAAGACCCTTCCCGACGAAAACCTAGACGTCAAATCTTTCGATAAGATTATTACAATTATTTTCGCCTGAAAATAGAGTAACAGCCCCTTAAGGTCGGGAATCGTGTATTGTTTGCTTGTTAAGGCGAACAAACAGGCTCCCCCTTGTAGCCTTTCCCGTTTCATACCGCTAACGGCTTAGTTGGAAAATATCGGAAAGCTGGCACGCCAGGCGATAAAGCACAAAGGTATCGAGAAGAAAGCAGTAAGTAACGGGGGGGTGAAATGGACGCGAAACGGAAAGAAAAAGGAGCGGATGAAAAACGAGAAACAGAGTCGAAGCATTCCGTTAGGGATCGGATAAATTGGGTTCGTTCGCCAAGGTTTTTGCGGACTGGGATCGCTTAGGGAGGATAATTGAAGGCGAAGTGGCATAGTCGGAATGGATGGAGAGCGAAGTGGCCGGCCGGTAGAGAAGAAGACCCGAGAAAAGCGGAAGACTTCATTTTGCTGGCTCGTGAAAGGCGGTGGAATCGAGATACGTTGAGCCGTTGCCTGGAACAAAAGGGCGAGGTGGGCGACAACGGGAGGGTGAGACGAGGAGGAGGAGGAGGAGGAGGAGGAGGAGGAGGGTGGAGGGATGTGAGGGAGGATGGAGGGAAAAGTGGTACTTAGAGGTAGACAAGAAAATGGACAGCGCGCTCGGAAAATGTAAAACTACGGGTAGGAACTTCATAAATGAAAAGAGGAGGGACGGAGTAAGAAGCTCGGTAATAAAGGTGGAAGAGGAAAGCCGCGAAAGGAGGTCCCTCCTTGTTGACGTAACTTAGGAAAATAAAGCCGCGAAATATGACGAGAGGGAACCATCGCTAGCCAACGGAGAGAACTCCGGTGAAAACAACTTTTGGGACGAATGAAATCGCGTTTACGTTAATTTGCCGCTAGCTGTACTCGCGCTGGATCGCTGGAGCGTGTACCCTCCACTTAATGAGCAGTTTTAGTGGGAGTAGGTATTATTGAACTACTCGCGGGATACTAGTATGACGTCTGTCTCCATTTAGTACCAGGCGATGACGCCAAATCATAATTACCTGCAACTATCTGCGCCTGTCACGGTACCTGTTCGTATATCACCAGTTCATAATAACAAGCTTCAGAACTGGCAGTTAGTATGGCTCCATGAGTGAGTTATCGACGTCCGTGTAAGTGATCATACTTAAAAAAGACACCTACTGACATTTAGTTAGAAATGCGATGTTCAATGTACATGCAACATCAATATTCGTTTGGTTTCCAAAATAGAGCTTAATTATATTTATTTACTATTTCTTTCAACCACCATTCTATCAGTTTACAGATCATCTATTAACAATAACAAGTTCTAATATTAATAGTGATATCAATTTTCTAATAAACATCTAAATAATCACTCGATATTCATATCACTGTCCATGAAACAACAAAATTCATCTATTTTCTGAATTAGAATTTAATTTTATTTATTTCCTTTCAACGATCATTTTGTTCGCATTATTTTCATGGCAATTGCCAGAGGTCTTAAACAATCTGGAAAGCCTTCTTCTTGCCTCTGATGCTTCAACTCACCTAAAATATTTTACAGATCATTTATTCTGACTCAGTCTCCGATACGGTATTATCGAAGAAGTATTTATGGGACATCCTGTACATCCCAATCCTTTTACGGTAATCCTTCATTTGCAAGGGATATAGATTCACCTCGACTGCGTGAATCCGCAGGCTTGACAATCATGCGGATTCGCGAGATAAGAATCGAGTGTCTTTCTTCGTCACGATCCGTTCCCAGAACACTCCAATGCCAGAGGATTACGGTCTAATCTCGTACTCCCATCCGGCTAAGTCTGTGTAAATTCTTTAATATCTTGGCGACAGTAATCCAGCGGCAAATTCGCGAGGATAATCGACTACGCGATAGCTTTATTCCATAATCTCAACGTTTCCAGCCGTTAGTCGTAAAAATAAAGAGTCATTCGCGGAATGACTCTTGAGCTCTGGGTGAAGTTTGGAAGTGATCTCGCGACATTTCTCCAAGTTGGTTACCAAGAACCTGGATTACATATTCTCCAAGGAATTTGAAAGACAACAAACAAATCATTAAACTGAAATTTTCATTTTATAATTAACATGCATCGTTAGTTAACAATTCTCGGATTCCCTAAACTTCGTACTCACTCAAGCTTCTTAGATACTTCTACATTTTAACTCGTATAACCTCCGCCATAAGTGTTTCCATTTTTTTTAAATGATAAAGCTGCTCCCGGTCCAGCACAACACGTACGATCGATAAGTATACCTGTACAACTCGTGTCCTAAACTATCAGAGCAGCGAAAAATCCATAAAGGAACGGCAAGGGATATCCGAAAAGGGCAAGAATTACGACGGAAGAAAACCGACAGATTCAGGACATAGTCGATAAGCATTGCGCCCGGCCATGAATCAGTGTCGTCGTGTTTAGACCGCCAACAGGATTTGGCAAGGGCTCTTGCGGGATAATCTGGACAAAACCACAACGTGATATCGACGTTAGCAAACGACACGTGCGGACAGAAGCGATGGGAAGTGGACGTTTGTTCTGGTAGACGAGAAGAAGAAAAGCTGGCGTGAGAGTAATGAGATTTTAGCACAGAGGTATCAGGAAGAAGAATACCTCGAAAAGAAGGAGTCCTTAAGAAGAGGAGAAACCTAAGAAGGAGATCCCAAGACTGAGAAAAACATAATAAAAGGAGGTCCTAAGACGAAGGAACTTTTAAGAAGAGGAGCAATTCGGGAAGAAGAAAACCTCAAGGACGAGAGGACCTCACGAAAAAGGACCCTTAAGAAGAGGTAGCAAAAGGGAGAAAAAATAGAAAATAGAGTTCTTAAGAAGAAGGAATCTCTAAGAAAAAGGGATATCCAAGAAGAAGGAACTCCCAAGAAGGAATTTCCAAGATGAAGGGACTTCCAAGAAAGAGCTCCCAAGAAGAAGAAACTCCCAAGAAAGAGCTCCCAAAATCAAGGAACTTCCAAGAAAAAGACTCTTTAAGAAAAAGGAACACCAGAAAGAATGGAACACCCCTAAGAAAACAAGACTCGCAAGACAAAAGAATTAACACCTTAATAACATTTCAATGCATTTTTAAACGTCGAATTTCAATCTCCTAAAAGACACCTTTGGGCAAGTTTTTTGAACTCTGTATTGTTATAAAGAAGATGTAAAACGGACGAAAGAATAGAAACCAAATAAAGGATCGCTCTACTTAATCCCACGCCGAAGAGGCGCATTTCCAACGAAATAAAGTCGTCGAGACTTTGGTATGCTACCGTCCTCTATCTCCCCGACCTCCGCTTGTCGCCTGTCCTCTCAAGTCCCTTTTTCTTCCGTAAATTTTCCCACATTCTTTATGCTCGGCCGCAGGTATCTCGTAGGTGAACTTACGAAGTGTCTACCCGAGAATGATATATTCGGTACACGTCAAAATTGAGAGTGAAATATCGTTTTAGGTCAGACACCGAGAATCACGAAGCTTCAGCTTTAACAAAATTCCTGGAGCGAGAAATTTGTAATCTCTGCGTTTGCGTAAATGAGTCTCGGGGAGGCTGTTTACGAGAGAATCGTCTGGGATGAGAATCTAAAAATGAATTTATAACCGCATCTAGAAATTTGGTAGAATCTTGTCTTGTTAATTCTTTCGCTCAAATTATTTTAAATTTACGAGAAAAAAATAAATATAGAAGGAATGAAGGAGTTAAGGTAGTCCTCTGGCTTTCACTGTAGCATATTATTATTTTCAATTGATAAAAACCAGGTTATTTGTTCATTCAGAAATTCATTTCGTTCCTGTATCCAGACGATTCTTCATTTAAAAACAAGTTGAAAATATTCATAAAACTTTTTCATACGCAGCTTCATGTTCGCTTGCATTTGAGTTTTACTTTACCACTATGTCTGACCATGACTGACTGTTTCTACTTGTTTCTGTGAGGTTACATTTAATCTCCTGCATATCCACGCTTTTAGGATCTAATTCCTTTTAAAAAAAAACTTAGGAAACTTGCTATGAAAAAATGTAATTTTACCTTTTCTAGTTATTTTCACATAACGAATGAACTTTCCCTCCCTCACTTCTCTCTCCACCCTTGGTTGTACTATTAGTAATAGGGAAGTCAAATTTTCAATCTTATTTTGCGTTCGAACATAAATTTAAAATGTTACTTCCTTATGTCCTTTTCACTTCGTTAGTTACAATTTTATTATTATCATTATCATTATGAAATTTTAACGTCGTATTTCCGGCGATACTTAATGAATCTTTTCAAACGAGCAATTAAGTCGCAAAGTTAAAAGTAACGATTCCCCAGCGTATGTATAATTAATATTAATGCCCCGCGAAGTCTCGTAAAGTAGAACATCTTGCTTGCTATAATTGGAAACTTGCGCAATTTTATAGTTTGCTACGATACATCACGAAATTATTTAACAATCTAGTTTTGCAACCAGAATCCCCAATTATATTTTTATACCATAAATACATAAATACCCGCAGTCTAATAATAATATTAATAATGATATTATTAACACATTCACGTCACTTCAAATTCTATTCCTAGTTATAAAAAAAAATTATGAGAATTTTTTTATTTTATAATTACATATCGTAACATTGATATTTCAAAACATATTTTGTAATTTCTATATTTCCCTTAACGATGCAAATTGGAGTTGTCCGCCTTCAGTATTTTATTATTTTCGATATTAGAAACGTAAAACATCTGCTTAAACATGCAACTTGGCTATCTCCCTAATCTCTCATCTCTGGCTAAACGCTATTAAAAGTGGGATTCATGTTTGACACGATTCTCGACCAGGGAAGAGCCTTTGAACAGACAGCCGAGGTAATCCTACCGTAGCCACTACTTGAATGCAATGGAAGAATGGAGAAACGGATGAAGGAAAAAGCCGGGAGCTCGAACACAACCAGTGATTCGAAGGATTTGCAACGACATCGAAGCCGAGGTTTCGCTTGGTCCTACAAAAATTTCTTCTCTAACGGAACCGTTTCCCTCGCAAAAAAAAACCCCCATCGTTCGACGACAACCTCGCGCTTGCACACGCGCGGCTACTGGATGCGTTTCTACTGATTCCACGAGGAATTAAAACGATAAAAAGTCGGGAAAGAACGCTCGGCGCAGTGGAACGTGGGGAATCCTGTATTATCCAACGGGCGAAGTGAAAAGTTGCTGCAGAAGAACATTTTCCAGCGGGTATTCATGAGGTCGAATACCACTGCAACGATCTGTACAGGTTGGCTCAAAAACCAGCGTCACTGAATAAAAATACGAATATGTAATATAACAAGGTAACTCTAGAATGATTTCTCTTGCGTTTCTGGAGTCACTTGAGAGTTTCTGTCAAACTTTAATTTTATGGTGGTCTTGTCTCCGGAGAAAATCATTTTTTTTTCGTTTAGAAGAAAAAGAAAGTCACAAGTATCCACGACATTTAGTTGAAGAACTACATTTTATAGATTGCTATATATTATTCGATTTTATCAGTTTTGGATTAGAGGAATTGTGGTGATAACTCGCTTTAATTCATCGCACGTTGAACAGTAAGGCGTGTACGTGTAATTTTCGTTCGCCTACATTTTATTTGAATGAACGTGTATGCTTTTGGAGCACTCTGTATATGCGAAACATTTCTCTTCGCGGTAGCTCTTTACAGCCAGCGAACATGCATTTCTCCAACCGAGCTTCCAGAACTGGAATCGTTCCAAAGACTAAGGGAAGAAATTTTGAGTCGAACCTCGAACTTTGAGACACACGTACGAGTACGCACCACCGATGATGCATCATCCATATTTATTAGCTTCGCGGAGTGAAATGTTCGAAAACCAACTGATCGCGCTGACAGGGGAGACATTCGTTTGAAAAGCATTAATCTTCGAGTCTCGGTTAAAATATTGGTTTCAAATATTAAAACGTAATATTAAAGCTCTACATTCAATGAAAAGTACCTTACAATCCACCCTCAAACTGTGGTCCGATAAAGTGACTTCTCCACTTCAATGGATTCAATTTGAATAAAGGTAATTTAATTAAATAAAATATTCCTTGAAGTGAACTGTTTTATTAACTGTTTGTTTGCTTCTCTATGTAATCAACACTATGTAGTCCACACAAACGTAGTTTATTTATTCAATAAACGTTATAATTATTTAATACTCGTTTGGATATGTCTTGCTATTTCCTTTAAGAACATATGTAGCAAGGTATATGCTCGTACTGAAGGATAAGATGTTGTAACTCATTAAGAACAATCTTCGCACTTTATCGACCGAACCCTGACCTGGCGTTGAACGTGATCGAGTTGCGAAGCAGCCCTGTCGTAGCTAGGCCTCCTGCCCATTCCTGGCAATATATTCCCTCGGGTCTCGGAATTGGTATACAGACAATTAGCGCGTCCCCGCAGAGTGCGAGCCATCAGTATGAAACTGGGCTGCGAGCTCCATGTACCCACCCTGGTTGGCGCAAAGCCTTTCTAAACCTCTAATGTCTTCGCCAGACAGCGTGAGAGTTGATTAACCGCAACACACACGACAAACCGAAACTCTACTCCCGTGATATGAAGCCACCACTGTCACTGCAATGCTCCAACCACGTCCACCCGACCGAGGGACTGGGAACTCCGATGTCGCCCTGGACTAAAAGATCCCGGCCCACTGCGGCGATAATTCTTAACCGTTCCCTTGCTCGCTGCTTTGTCTAGAAGAATAGCCCAATATTATATTAAACGGGAAATCCGAAATTTCTGGAAATTAGGAAAACTTTGGCCTTTGTCTGAAATAATTTTAATTATAAAGTTGAAAGCTATATAAAAATAAAAATTCAAGGCATTATTAAGGGACGAAGAAGGGTGCCTAGAAGTGTTTCATTTAATTTTGAGAAAAACAGGAAGCATACAATGCCAATTATATAGAAGATTTATATGAGATACACAGATTGGATTTGGTATTGTATATATTTATACATATAAATTACTACCCTAACAAATACTTAAAGCGCCCCTTGAAAAAGCCTGCATATCCCCTACATATTAATTTGCACCCATCGTAAAATTACAAAATGTCTTCTGTCTGCATTTTCCCCCTCACCTAAGATGTTGCTGTTTGTTGCATCCGTGTTTCAAGTTTTAACCATCTTATTCCAAGCTGGAAAACCCTTACATTTCACCCCGTAAATTCCAGCGAGCGTTGCATAAATATGTAATGCGTTGGCGGGCGATAAAACCAATAAGGGCGTGCAGCGGCCGTGATTTATCGCATTATTCGGCATTATTAAACGGTACCATTTGTATTCGTTTCGCAGTCCATAGTTTGCGCGCGCGGAAAATCGAGGAAACCCACGGAAAATGTACCATGGCCCGCCACTCGGGATTTTCGTTCTGTATTTCAACGTTCTTGGACCGCAAGGGTTGCATGATAAACTTGGCATTGGAAATGCTCCAGAAGATGCCGGATAAAAGATCGCGTCTCTTCTCTCCCGATCGTTAGATGCACTTACGCGTAAACAACGACGTATTGTCAATATTTATTGGCCCAGTGAAATATTGCCAGTCCAACTCGACGTGATACTCCGTCGACGGTATCTGGGTCGAACGTGCCCCGTGATAAAGAAATTACCTTGTTAACAAATCTGCTAAATTACGCGGGATTATTATTTTTTTATGTTAACGAGTTTTCATTTCGTAATTCGGATAATAAATTGCTGTTTTGGATGATATTACGTAATACTGTTACGGAGGATCATCCCACTGCGATAAGGAGATTAGTTTGATATGGAATCTGCTTAATTAGCTGCATTATTTATAAAATTCTACGTGACGAGAAAATTAATGAGTTTTCGTTCCATTTTACACTGAAATATTCGTGCTAATTAGTATAATAAATTACTGTTGTGTGTTATTATGGAATATGATTACTTGTTTACTCTATACGACAAACGTGTCTTTATTAAATTTCACAGTAGACAAGGGATAAACATTAACTGCTGTTTAGGATCTTTTGTAATTTATTTGTTAGTAGTATTTACTAATAAAATAACTTCTTCCGTTGAAGGATAAAAATTCTTATTATTTTGCTTTTTCTTATTACTTCCAATAAAACGAAAAAATTAAAAGTGCATGTTATTATTAATTCATCTTATTTATGTAGGTATATGGAACTCATTAATTTTGTATAGATAATAGGTTTCTATAAGACGGATACGTTAAGAAGCATAGTTTTGTAACATTTTCATTCTTTCAATCCTCTTTTCAAAGTTCTCATAAAAGTTTTTATTACATGTATACATGATACGACATTAATTTTAAATGACTCAACAAATGTACATAATAACATTGTTCCCAACATTCAGTCTATAAATAAATAGACATATTTTGAAATGAACCGAAAACTGGCCGAACTATAAATGTTAATAAATATTAGTCTCGCTTATAAATGTGTCGTTAATTTATTTAAAATTCATATTTATCAAAATTCACTTTTATTAAAGTGGCCAACGAGTTTGGAGCATCCTGTATAAGAAATTGAACTTCGAAACTCCGGCAATTCAACGTTCAACGCGATTTACGACCCACCTGATGTCTCATAATCAAATTTCAGCGCCGTCCGTCCAAATAGTGGACGCCCTGGGTGAGCCCCTGAGGGACAAGTATTATGAGGCCGACAGCACCATCGAGCTATTGTGCGTTGTGCGACACATAGCGATGCAAGTGCAGTACAGTGTCGTCCAGTGGCTCCACGGCAATCGAATTCTGAACTACGACACGACGAGGGGCGGTATCAGGTAACGCTTAAATGTTAACTAACTTTCGTCCTTTGACCACCACACGTTCTGCACACAAACTTCATTCAAGCGATCTGGCCACACTGATTTAAATATTTCAGTGTTTTACGAAAATCAGCTTCTTTTCAAACATTTAATGTTACACAATTTCAACCCAATATTGTAACTAGTAATCGTTAGTATGCAATTCATATACGTAGATATCACAATTAAATACGGTAGAGTAGATGTGAAAGAAATATATCACGTTAATGTACATATCCCTTTCACTAAAATATGTGAAATGTATGCAATATGCAGGATAATATTTGCATACCAAAATATGTATTTGCATAAACATCTGCCGTCTACTAATTACTGACTCGCTGTATTTTAAGTTAGTTGCTGCTACATGTTTATATAAGATTTATATTTTATTTTTATCGAGACGTAGATTCAATGTGCGAATAACGTATACGTGATTTTTATTATTAAAAATAACTGGAATAGTATATATATATAATGCTCGTTCAAAGACTAAAATGATTTTGAATCCCTTCACACAAGTGATTATTCTAATTATGCATTTTAATTCAGAAATAATCCCATTCGAAATATTCTAAATTAAATTGTCATTAGGAGTTCAACAATTTCGATGAGTACAGCAGAACGGTGACGATAGAAGCGAGTGAAAATGATTGATTTGGGCGAATAGAAAGAAATTGAACGATTCATATTTTTCGATTGTAAATGGAAAAAAATTTCTTCTAGACTTTTCAATATCTCCAAATAGAACAGAGGACAAGAATATAAAATCAGGCGAAATGACGGGTAATCTTGGTGCAGGTATTCGTAAAAAATATTCAACAGATGCGTCGGGAACGAATATTAAAAAAGATCAAACTTTCGCAATCGTTTGACATCCAAGATTGCGTGGTTGCAGAAAACTATCGGGAACGAACGTATTCTCTTCGACATAGGAATTGAAGTCGCTCGAATTTTGCTCTCCATTGAGCATCATTGAATAAGTTTGGAGACGTATAAGAATTCATTACCCAAGTTTCGTATAATTTCAAACGCTTCGCCGTTCGCTCCGTCTCCGTCGGTGGCGATTAAAGCGTGTTTAAATCGAAAGAAGAGGCTCATAAATTTAAACGAGTTTCGAGGTCGAGAACAATGATACGTGCATCAGTACATCAGCAACAGTTTTGTGGCAGTTCAACGCTCTGATACATTGCAATAATAAGAATTTTAGTCAATTTGGGATTTAACCTTGTCGATAAATCTTGTTTATCGTGACATTGGAGTGGTAGATAAAAATAAAAAAAAGAATGAGACCAAATTACCTGGAAACATGTGTAATTATTAGTCCAGTAATAAGAATCTTGAAAAAGAAACAGAAGACAGAGAAAAATTATTGCAATTTGACAGACATCGACATGTTTCTTCTGAAGTACTCCTTCCTTTAAATAACTTGTCATTTCAAGCATATCATTGATCAAATTCTGCCGAGATTATTCCATTCAAAAGTTTTCAAAAATATTCCTTTCGCATTAAACATGCTTACCAATAATAAAAGCACCCATTACCTAAATAGACTAAATTATCACGAATCGAAAGAAGAAAAATACAATTGTAAATTACTCCAAGGATAATCATCCTGCAGCACGACAGAGAGAAATAGCTGCAACCTGACAGCCATCAAAGTCTATCCTCCGAGATTCTCGGTCTGATCGCAGCTCAAAGCCAGCCTTTGCATAACTTGTCGTACCGAAGATACGGTTGATCGGATCCTACGTGGCTCGTCATAAATCATGCACGATACCTGACCGAATGCGAAATGCCTGACAATCCTGAGGGCGGTCGTCGCGGTGCGTGCACCGGGACGGAAACGGGGTTGAGTTACGCTCGTTACACCCAAAGTTATAATCCAATGTCAACAATTCGAGGCTGCCTTTCCGTCGAGTCTCCGGGACGAGTTGATCCGCGTCGCGTACACTACTCTAGCATTGAAAGCGTGCGTCGGTTAGGCCAGTGGTTTCCAACAGGTGTGGCACGACACGTCGAGGCTGTCGTGACTAGAGTACGTTTACAAACAAAGGTTATTGTCGGTTGAGGAGATCGAATGTGCGCATGAAACTAATTCGGCTTGATAAGAGTCATTAAGAGAGGTTTATTTAGAAAAATTAATGAGCCGTTCGCTACACAAATCGATTAACCACTTTTTGAGAAATCTTTAATTTAAGTGTCGAAGAACTTGGTATAGCTTTTTATTGAGTAACGAGGTCAAGGCGTATTTATCATACGTACAACTCTATATTGTATTATTTATATATTATACTATGTATATTATATATGGTATATTAGTGTGTCTTTCTAATTAGAGGGAGGAGGAACAAAATAATTGTATATACAGTTAATAAAATTAACGCTCTCTTGTGGCATTTAATAGTTGTCTCCAAAAATTGGAATAAAATGATTCTTAACAACGAAGTGATTTTTAATAAGTCTGAAGTACATGGGTCAATTTAGCCAGCGTTGAAAGTCAATAATCAAAGACCACGTTTTTGGCTGATTTCCCCTCTGTTACTTCATGGATCATTTTGAAAAAAATCTGAGCCACTTCAGACAATGAGGTATATTTCACAAAATTATTTCAGATTTTTTAGTTGAAAATCCACCTTGTGAAAAATATTGGTAAATTACTAAAAATACCCTCGTCAAATTTTGATGGGATGAATTTAAAATTTATGAAACATCTGACGTGCTAGATTATGTGACGTTATACCCATAACAGTTACTCTTAATAAACTGTCTCATTCAAATAAATACACTAAAAATATCAGTCGTGACATACACCTACATTCCATTGATGGTACCCTTGCCCAACGTGAGGTAATAAAAATAAATACCCACGATACTTGGCACTTTGTGAAATATATCTGGATGCAAAAATGGTTGGGAAGCATAGGGAACTGGCGCAGATCCGATCGCGCGGGGATGACGTTCGGGAAACAGGGACAGAAGGGGTCCAGGTCGCGGGGAGGGTTGTCGGTAGCAGCACGACTGGCAAAGCGGAAGTAAAGTTAGATGGAGGTAAATGGAATTAGTTTGCACTGTTCACCCCTCGGGTACATACCAGGGCCGTGTACATAGAGGCTTGGCCTCCTCGTTTCCGTAGCATCCTCACTCCCTACGACCACTTCAACCTGCCGGACAGCCCACGTGGCCCGTGGAAACCGCAGACCGTAAACACGTCGCCGCAGGAAGCATCGTTTTGCCGCTCGTTATTTTTCTCGGCGATATAACCGTCCACCATCCAGCGAAATTTAAAGCGACGAGTTATTGTCGTCGCGGTCGCTCCTACGGCGAGTTTTAATTAACCCAGCTGCGAAGGATGTTCGACCACCGGATATTGAGGCACCGTGATCTTGCTTGGAACGGCTCGATCGTCGTTGGAACGGGACAAAGAGGAATGCTAACACCTTGAGGGTCCATCGACGGTGGTGTACGCGATGTTTTCAGACAGTTTGCTCGTGACGACTACAGGGATTAGTCTGATGGTGATTCTTTTGGGGCGTGAAATTGGTATTGCTATTAGTTCTAAGATGATGTTTGATAGAATGTCAAGTGCGAAGATATTTTTTAGAGATTGTTTGTACTACTTGAGTAATTTTCATTCCATTTTTCACGAAGGTTCAGTAGTCATTGAGTTTTTGGTTATATCTTTCTTGGACTCTCATTTCTTGCAAACACATGGTGGTTGGACTTTGATGTTTTGAAAAAGTAAATTAATTGAACGTACCATCGCATATATTTTCACGTTCAGCAAAAACAAAGGCTGAAGAACAACATCCCTTCCCACTGCATCGACTTTACTCTGAACGCTGCCGCCTCGCGAAAAATCAATCTCAATTCGTCAGCGTTCTAGACCTAATTTATTACTTGCGTAAATGTAATGGTTAATTTCTTGCTCGACGATGAGGAAATGTGATCCATCAATCGACCACTAGGTGTGTACATCTATTAAACATGATACACGATGAATACAAAGAAAAATGGAGGCTTGTGGCAGAATTTATTTTTTGTGTAGTAGTGTACAGAAATATAAACCAAAAAAAAATTGAAACAATCCGTGGTCATCTGTCTCCACAATAGAAACAGATCGGAGCAATTATTCTGGTTCAATATAAAAAATGAATAGATACACTGTGTATTTAAAATAAACTATTCTTTATTCAAAGATTTCTTTATTCAAAGCCCAACTCTGACCTTTTGGGCTTGGGTACAAGCCTCTAGGTACAATGGTACCCAAGGCCCTATGCAACCTTAATTCCTGTTTATGGTGATGGAATAAAAATCTCCAACGGTCGAACCAACTAATAGCTGAAACACGCTCGACGAGTCGCAGATTGAAACGGCCAGTGGTGAATACATCAATCGGGTTAGCAGTGCGGCAATTCAATCCCGTTTATTATGGATTCGCCGTGCAAGCTCGCGGATGCCATTTTTCACGGGGCGCTAAAATTACAGGGTCCCGCGTCAAGGATAAATTTACAGTCCCGTGGAATGTTAATCCCATTACCTGAGCAGTATGCGTTCCATTCTACGGCTCGCGATGCAATTAGCAAGGTGGGGAAAAGTACATTCGAACGAAGGGGGAATGGCACACGGTGAGAAAAAGCACCGGCTGCCGGTTCATTAACGCGATACTGAAAGAAACCAGGCAAAGATCGAGGTTGCTTAACGCCCGTGGATCAACGAGCAATCGTCCCGGAGCTGCGACCGAGCGGAGATAACGAACGGACAAATTGCAGCCCGTGGAAAGTTTTTCAATTAAACGCCATCCTCGTCCCGTCGTTCTTCCGCGAGCGAAATGGAGTGAAACACTGACTGAGACGTTTGCCGTCAAATTTGAATAAAATAGTGTATCATTTTCTTCCTTTTTTTTTTGCAGAATGTACCGGATCATCCCGGTCATCGGGCTTGGGTACGAAGTATCGTTGCATGAGGCTTTTCTCTGGTAAATTTTAAACAAGGATCAATGGAATCTGCCTTAAGGGTGGTTTGTCTTTTACATTTCGAATGCCTCCAATTTTTTAGAGCAGACGTTGACGTCGATAATAATGTACTACTTTAAATTATTATTCTTAGATAAAGAAAAATAAGACGCCACCCTTTCCTCCACCCGGATTCGAAAATATTGGAGGACAGCAATGTCCCGATTTTTCCTCATTTTCTCTCCCCTAAATACCTAAAGAGCTCCCTATCGATTGGGACGATCCGTCGGAGATTTATAAACGCCTGGGAGCAATCGAGGGTGAAACGGGGATCAAAGAACGAGCGCTGCGAGTCACGAAACGAGGGCCAGCAAAGGGAATAACTTCGTCAACGGTGTAATCCTGGCAATTAATAACAATAAAGAAAGGGAGACGAAAAAGCTGGCGCAATCGGAGAGCAGTCGTTATTCCTAGCTGAGCCTCTCGCGCTATAAAGTCCCGCCTCGAAATTTTTTATAATTCCCCGGCGCTTTTTAAAACGGGCCAAAGATCGAATCGTCCAAAAAGAAACGAATGGCGAACGTTCGCTTTTATTCGTTCGTGTCACGGTAACCAGTGACGAGCATTAGGGGGATATAGTACTGGCGACACGCTGAAAATTGCGAGCTTTTTCGAAACGCTATGAAAACGAACCATTTAACTTTTGCTCCGAGGTGGATCCGTTAAAATCTGCCTTAAGAGTTGTTTGTCTTTTATATTTCGAATGTCTCCAATTACCCGATATTTGAGATTTTATTTTTGAAAAAGCATTGGATATGTGACACTCAAGTTTTTAGAGCAGATGGTGATATGTAGATCGAGGATATTTATGTAAATTCACATTTTTGTAGGTATAAATAATAAAGAGAAATTTAAATGAAAGCGTCTATTACCTTCTGAACAATGTAACATGTATTTTATTTTTAATTTTTTCTAATCTAATTATATATACATATATTAGTTAATCTAAACAGTTTCCGAATCTAATCTCCATTTATTCTCCAAAATTCAATTATAAAACTGTAGCTTATTTTCAAAAATGAGTTTTTCCTGTCCAGAACTTTAATACTGATACAAGGGTTCCATATTACCAGCATCAAAGCTGTTAAGTGGGTAATAATGAATGAAGATCAAACAAGCCATGAAAGAATAAAACCAAAAAAGATAGCATTAAAAGAAGAATGACTAGCAAGAGTGGAGCCAAACAAAAATATAAAAGTTACAAAATTAAAACGAATAAAGAAGGACAAAGCAGAGAATAGCTGACGACACGAAGAGGAAGTAAAAAAGATATTCATAATTAATATTCCATCGTTTCGTATGCTTTCTCGAGAAGTATTATACAGAAAATTCTACCAATTTCATGAGAGAGTCTTCTATCATGTAAGAAAAAATAATCATTTTAGACACTCTACAGGGAAAATTAAATCTCTTACAACTTTTCAACAGGTTAACAGGTATTTGTATGAAAATTATCAGAAATATTCTTCAAAGAACGTACTTTCAACACGCACCAATAAAATTTATATCAACCACTTCGTATCCTCAGAAAAAATTCCCAAACGTCAGCATTTTTCTCAGTCCCGATGGTGTTACCCTTAAACGCATAATAAAGAGAGACGGAACCAAGTGAAACGGGAATAAAAATCTGTTAGGCAATTTCGCAAAAAAAAAAATCGCTTGCACTCTCCACGTATGCTTCCGAGGTTGTGTCTGTCGGGAATAAAAGTCTGTCCGAGTTCAACACCGACGTATCGTATGTTCCAGCGTGAAAACGGACCTAATGGAAGAGGGGGCCAATTCGACTCTCAGCATAGCGAGGGTGGGACCAGCTGACAGCGGAAACTACACGTGCCATCTCACCACCATGCCTGATCAACCTGCCACAGTTCACGTACACGTACTGAACGGTGAGATTACTACATATTTGCACGTGGATCTGAAAAAAAACGTTCGGGAATTCACGGTAGCGCATGGTGTCAGTCGTGACAGGTAACGCAAGCCGTTCATTTGACAAATCGACGAAAACCACAAAATAAAACGTGGAGGTAGGTGACGAAGCGGTACAAATTGTTTTTTGAAATTCCATTTGAAATATAAAATTTAAATGGAAGTATTTAAAGAAAATATTGTTGACTTTTCGAAATATATTTTCTTAAAAACAACGAATATATTCGATTAGTTTCTATCATTATCATTTATTACACAGATATTTATTAAGAATAAATTCTAATAAATGTTGATCACTACCTATTTTCTAGATGCTTAATAATTGTCATACAAATATTAATACAAATTTCTTTCAATTGTATTTTATTATTATTATATCGATATGCTAATAGCCAGATAGTGACGATTAGTACCATGACAAATATATTTTTATTTTTACTACACAAGCAAACAATCATTCCAACAATGGTGAACAATCATGCTTATTGAAGAAATAATTCTTTTGATAAATACCCGTTACAAGTAAATAATTGTTGGTACACATCCGTTAGAAGGCAGAAAGTAAATTATTACTTGATTTAATTTTACTGAATCATGTTTGTATTCCACTTCAGGGGCACAGGATTAAAGCAGAGCCCGCGTCGTAGCGGTGGTTACGATGTCCATTATGTTTTCCTTTATAACGAAACACGTTACACTCCCGCGACATAAACACGCGTTAAAGTTAGTCAAAGGTTCCCACGGATTGACGTGTATGTTGCTACGCGAATATGCTTAACAAATCCACCCGGCTTCGCTTCCAACGATCCAGGTGTTCGTGCAACAGCGTTTTAATTAAAACTTCCGAATTCTTTTGTTTAGCTCTGTTTAATTTAAAGTTTCACGCTAAACTGGTGAAATAATTTTTAAAACTCGCTCCGACGTAAAATAATAAGCGAATTCCAGCCGAAATCGCAAAAATCCGAACGAACAACTTTCTGTGTACCTTTAAATGCTTCGGTCGGAAAGCCACTGAATGATCGTGAACGAGTTAATTAAGATTCATTGGTGAAAGGATCTTTAGAGCAAACTGGTTCATTCATAGACTAATTAATATTCCCGCTAGTTGACGGACCTTTGAATACTAGTATCAGTGATATTCAATAAGGAAAATAGATGTGTTTACATTGTTATATAATTATTATGATTATATAATATATTTTATAGTTATTATGAAATATTTTTAATAGAAATATGTTTCTTCAATTATATTTTTAATGAATGTGTACTATAATACCATGTATTTGTTATTGATTAAGGAATTTGTTTGCCACCCCTTTTATTTAAATCAAGTTTTCCTTGTAAAGTATAATTGGAGAAATAATATTTTTAGTTAAACAATTTCGAATAAAATAATCAAGTTAAGATATATGAATTTCTGAGTTCACCAGAGTTTTTTGGCAATTACTTGATGAAATCTAACAATTTTTGGCCAAAGTAATACCAAGTGGTCACGAGAAGCATGCACCTGCAATCTTTATAACGTACACTGAATAAAAGTCACGTGGTAGCATTAAGTATCATGTAATATTTATGTATATCACGCTTAATTACAGGTGTGCGTGTCGAAAGAAGTAAGCGTAGTGTCGGGAAACCTTTACGACGTTGCTCTGATATTACAACGATCTTTAGTGCAATGCATAAAAAAACGATAGGCTGAATGAAACTTATTCCTATTATCTTGTGCAAGCATTATACTAAAATCTTTATTGGTAGTCTAATGAACCAACTGCTCAAATATTTATTTCACCAGATCCCCAAACGACAAACAAACACACTCCTTTAATAAGATTTTATTAAGATTTCTTTTTATTTAAATAATTTGCCACCTTAAGACAATTTTGTGGTAACAAGGGTTTATAAGTATTTATAATATAATATTTATTTCTTTATTTTATTTCTAAGTTCTTCGGAAGTTACAAATTCCCTCTTCAAATTCGTTCGAATTTTTCTCTCTGTAAATCTGCATATACGTGCATCCATACGTACACATGGAAATAGTATCGTGTTTTTTCCAATTCCGAGTTTGATTCGAAAGAAAATCCGGAACAATCAATTAACGCACGCGAATGAATTTCATCACGGTGTTCTTTTCGCTTCCAGTGCCATTTTTCTACATTGTTCCATAGCTATTATTGTTTACAAGAAATACCAGTCGCAGAGGAGTTCGGGATTTCTGAATCCATTGAAACCTGCAATTCACACTTTCCATTCAGCAGGAAAACGAACGCGCTGTTCGTTCCATCGTTCCGTAGTTGCACTAAATACGAACCAGAACTACACGAGAAAAATATTTCCTCGGATGCGTGGCTGCCATTGCAATGTTAGCCTAAATTTGCGCAACGGTGATTCTCACATTTTCCTTACGGTGGCACGATATTAAAACTTTCTTCTTTCCTTTAATTAGACCTGGCGCCTTGACCCCATAATCCAAGCAAAATATTTTTATTAAAAAGATTGGGCCAGGGGGTGGAATTTAGGATAAAATCGCAGAGTTGTTCTATCTTTTCTGGAAGAAGAAATAATGTGCAATTTTGCTACATATTTTCCAAATTAGCCCAAGATTTTAGCTAGGGGATTGTATCTTGTCACATTTGTATTTAGTAGAAGGGTAGAAGGTAGAGACAAATTTTACATTTATTTACGTACATATTTATTATCAAAAATTTATTTTGTAACACCAAACCTATCATTTAATTTCATGAAATGTCTTCGATAGACATAGAGAATACGAATGTATACGAGACTGTACGTATGTTATGTATGTATTGGGTTGTCCAGAAAGTTCATGCCAACTTTAAAGAAAAATTCAAAGGCACATTTGAATTTTACTATATATTTATTGAATTACGCAAGTACCATTTTGTTCCATAACCTTTTCACCTTTTAAGGGATGTATACGTGTTATTTGTTATCAACCATTTCGATACATTCAGGCCTATACCACCTACCAAAAATCGGCATGGACTTTCCGGACAAACCAATACATAATAAAATTTCGACCCAACCTAATGGTTTATTAATTATTTATTTTGTAACGAGAAACCCTTTTTGCCTAAAACCAAATATGACTCAATACCATTCACAGGTCATCCTCCGCTCCCCAAACAACCCTCCACCTTCCACCCCAAAATATAAACTCCCCTCGATCCAAAGTAGCTACTTCCGCCATCGATCGAGCCACGCTCCACCACAGACAACTTATTCCCTTTCTTATCCCATCGGAGCACCCACTCGAGAAGTCCACGCTCGTTTAACACCCACACAGAGTCCAGTCGAAACGAGCAGATGCAACACGCGACCCTCACACCCTACCCTGAAGAGAATGGCCCTTTCCCAGCGAGACCTCGAGCACCCTCGTGCCCATCCACCGATCCCTGCATCCAGAGGGTCAGGGGTCTGAGCACGGTCGAAAAACTGCGGTGTTTGAGTGTACGTACCGGTGTTTCAGGAGAAAGCTTAGCCGAGTTGCATCACGGGAGCGCAGAGGCCGTCGGAACCAGCGGCGGCGCCGTCGGTTCGTTGCTTCTGCTTCTGTCCGTTCTTCTCGGCTGGATACAACAGGTGCTCAGATGAAGGCCCGACGACGTTCGTTGCGTCCCAGGGAAGGCGTGAAACGAGCACCGCGACGCTCCGTCACGACGCCGAACATCGTCGTGACACGGCGCCGCGACACAATACGGACTTTTATATTATCGCTGAAGAATGGACGTAGCGGAGTGTGTACGCGAACAAGAGAGCGAGAAAGGAAAAAACGGAGGGTGGGAAAAAAAAAATAATGTACGAACGAGAAGCAAGTCTAAGGGGTCGGGGGCGAGGGGAAGTGAAAAGAGGGTCGTAGCGTCGCGAGAGAATGGGGTTGCGCGCACGACGGGGCCGGGAGGGGTTGACAGCGCTGTTCCGGCATTGTTCTTGGTCCGATTGGAAGTGACTCTTTCCGCGTCGCTGCGCGTCAGTGTTTCTGTTTCGCGACTATCCCTGAGTCCTGTTCGAGACCCGACCAAAAGTGCGTCAACTTTCGAGGGTTTGTCTTACAGGTATGCCTCGTGGCCGTTGAGTTTTCGGAGATCGTGGTTGGTCTCGATGGTTTGCGAGAGGTGATAAGGATGTCAGGTAATCGTTTGAAAGAATTGTACGTTGTTGAGCGTGTAATTGATGCGAAACGAGGACTGTCGGATTTCAAACAGCAGGATTTGGTCGTGTTTTTATTATAGGAATCCACCTTAGTCTCTGTGATGAGGGAGACGTCCAGTCTGATGGAGATTTGCGCAAACGTTGGTCCAATCTAGGAAGTATGTCGTATTTCGTTGATACTACTTTTTGGAGGAGGCTCTTTATTGGAGGCTGCAAGGTTTTTGTGTGTCTATACAAGTCTTGAATTATTAAAAATGTTGAAATTTGTTGGTAATAAAAATTGTCTTTGAGGGACTGTTCATATTAGTACTAAAGCGTGTTTTTATTCTTTTGCAACATATATGGTATAATTAGTTACCCTGAATTTTTGTCTTTGAATGGAGAAGATATTCATTGTAGTACATTGAAGGAGATACAGTATATACATACATACGTGAATTTTAACAATTTCAGTATTATTTGTTGATTTATTCTTAGCGAAAGGTTTCTTTAAACATAGACTAGTTTCTATGTTCAAATTGTGTTGATTGTGTTGTGTTCACAATACAAATACAGAAATAAAGTTTGAGGGGAATAAAGAGAGTTCAAATCAAAGATAAACAATATAGATATTGAATATTGGGTTAGTCCCAACTGATACACATTGGTGTATCAATAATAAATCAGATATTAAAAATGTAAATAATAAATAATGCGACTTCAGAGTAAAGTCCTATTACAAAGAATTAAAAACTGAGATGAACGGGTTGGATTCCTCCCAACTGATACACGTTGGTAATAAAAATAAAATAGAGATGAAAAATGTAGTAAACGATCGTGTAATTTCAAAATCACGCGTGGTTACGGAGAGTTTGGATCCGATGGGACGGGGTAGGTGGTTCCCTTGTGAGAAACGCTATGCCACGAATTTCCGTTCGCGCGTTCCACGACCACTGACGCGTAGATGACGCATAAATACGAGGCGCTAGGACCCCGAGGGTGGAGGATGCGGGAACCGCGTGCCACTGATTTCCCGCACGACGTGTGCAAGTAAACAACACCCTCGAATCGCGTGTTCGGAAACGGCAGTTTACCCCGTATATTTCCTTGACGCATTCACTGCCGCTCCGACATTTTAACACCCGCCCACTAGAAACTCATTATAGGATAACATCCTTCGAGCGAATATACACCACGGGATGAAATTATTGGACACCCCTGTGATACCACTTGCTACTTTCAGTTGAACAATCGAAATGATGGGAGGAACGTGTTATGGATAAGGTTACTTAGTTTGGTTATTTATAAAGCACTCAGTTCACAGAACCTGTCATCGAGCCTGATATATTTTCATTTCTTTGACTCTTTAATAGTATTTCAATTTTTTTTTTTTTTTTATACTATTTCTATAAAAGTATGTATTCCAGAGAAAGTTTAAATGGTGTGATTCTATTATTAGGTAGACTGGAAAGTAGTGTCGTTTCTTTTACATTAAATGCAAACAAATTTTTAATAAATTTCTATAGATCCTGAACACCCTTAATAATGAATGAATGAAATCTTCTTGAATCTGAAATTAACTTCAAATACGTTAATAAGTTTTTCGGATTTAGTATAATATCATAAAAAATCCGTGAAACGCGCGATAGTTTTGAAAACTGCTCAAAATCCAAGGGGTGTTCAATTATTTTGTCGCGGAGCGTATCTCCGAGCCTCTGTTATGCTGTTACGCTCATTTTGACGGCTCGAGTGCAGGCTGATGGCTCGGTAGAACCTGAGTCGTGACTTCTCTCGCGAGGGCTGTTCAAAATTCACGAGGGCTGAACCACACGGTTCATTGTTTTAGGCATGTTTTTTAAAGCTCATCCCTTTGTTGCGTAATGGTCCAGTGAAAATCATTTCTGAAAAGTTCCCCGAGGAAAAGTTTACAGGATTTACGTGCGATGTCTTCTTGTGGAGACGTCTAGTAGCTCTGCAGTTTCAGCCACTTGTATTTTAATTGAACTTTTTAATTAATTCATGAGCGTTCGTGTAACAAAAAATTTCTTTTTGTAAGATGAAAATATAATTGTGCTACGGAGGGTTCACGAACCAAGTATTTCAAGCATCGAAGATGTGGTTGATAAACGATCGAAGCATATGGAGCATCGAGCTGTTGTGTTTAAGAAGAATTTTATTAATGGAACTGTTACATTTAAATACAAATTCTATTACCAGGATCATTATAATATATGTACATTTAGGATGGCTCTACGAAAAGCGTCGGGAACAACAAAAAGAATTCGAAACCTCTAAATGTTCTTGCCAATCCCTGTTGCAAAGTAAGGGGTTAAATAATCCATTTGCGGTCGCACCTTTCATTCTCGCAAGAAACATTAATCTCCAGGAATATCGTGAATAAATACTTCAACTCTCTACGTCTCACAAATATCGTTCACGCACGATAAATTCTATTTCACAATTATTTCAGTTAATTTCGTTTATTACAACTATAACGAATCGTGCCTTCGGTAATGAAATGAAATAATTACAAACGATATAATTTAATGTACCCGTAGTAACAATACGATTAATTCGAACAATTCAGCAATGCTAATTTCATTTACGATCTCGTACGAAATAATTGCAAATTATATTAATTTCACCCAATGTTACAAATTGAACGAAAGGAATTAATTTAATCTGCACGTCAAACGAGATGATCGTGAATAGGATTAACGTAGCAAGACGTAGAAGAATATGACGAACTTTTCCGCGACCGCAAATGTAGAACATCCTCCAACGAAATTATATTTGAATCACAAATTTCTTTTTTTATCCTCGAGCATAGCGTGACGGACATGTCAAACTCATTTTCGCCCGAGGACCAACTTGCACTTTGCTACCATGGCGTGGGAGTTCGATTATTTTGCAATAGTCTACAGTATTTCAAATTTTATTTTTCAAGATTACTTTTTTAAAGATTTACGAAATTACTTATTATTCTGAACATTGGAAAGTTATCTTCATTTTTAGGGTATTTTATTGTTTGTCACTGTTGAGAAAAATTGTTTAGGTAAATATGTACCCCTAAACATAAACAGAATCCCTATGAATAACATGGATAAAAGTGGGAAATTAAATATAAAAGAAGGCAGCAAGCTATAATGGGTAATAAATTAAAAAGTAATTTCCATTAACGTAACAAGTAGTACTATTACACAAAAGTGAAGAGTACATTTATAATAATAGCCGATTAATTTGAAGCATAAACTTGAACCACCCTCGCGAAAAACAGCTGCAGATGAATATTCGATACGGACCACTCGAGCGAGGCTCGAATTATCAGTATTATCTAGGTTTGTAAAGGACCCTGTTAACCCTTAAATAGCCCCACTCTAAAGATAATTTACACACCGTTCCCTGTTCTACATTGGCAACTTTTTAATTCAATTAAAAAAATTAAATACACTATTTCCACAACAGGAAACAAAATAATATTTATTTATTTATCCATGACTTAATAAGAAGAAATTTCCATTTTTTATTTGTACTAAAATGACGAGCTACTTAAGGGTTAAAACGACGCGTAAAGGAAACCGGAAGTCTGAAAGATGACACAGACCGTTCGACCAAACGATATATCATTCCATCGTCCAACGCACGATAAACGATGGCAGGTTAATTGTTATAAAGTTGTATTCTCGTAAAATTACCGTTGTATAAAGCAGACTCGACTCGATTGGCAGCGAATCTCGAGAGAAAGGATAGTGTATGTGAGACTTATGCTGAATGTTCTTCACTGAAACGATGTTGTTTGATTAATTCGTGACATCGACCACTTGGTTCGCGAATATATCAGCATTGTCGCAGAATTTCCGCTCTGCTTAGACGCTATCGGTGGAAAATCGAGAGGCCAGAGGTTTTCGTGAAAGAAATTATTATTGACAACGATTTTCTCACTGGGGTAGAGTTTGCATGTTATTATTGGACAGAAAATGATTGCTTAGCGAAATTACAATTGAAATATAATCGAAACAATCTTTGTTAGGTAAATGGAACAAGATCTTTTTCTCTTATTTTATTTATTTAATTTAGTAGGTTGGAAATGAAAACGTAATGTAAGCGCAAGAACATTGCATTATACATGTTTTATTAGTTAGAGTTTAAATAAAAAGCTGTGATTTATTTTAAATAAATTCATTGATTTGAAAGACTATAATGGCATAAAAATAAGAGGGTTAAAAATTGTAAATATAATAGGAATAATTCGAGCCTCTTTAATTATATAAATAACGAACAAAAATTGTGCTATTCAATCTAATGAATCTAATACGTAAATTTGCATACAGTGATTTTGTTCACTGTGTCTACAAAATATTTCAAATCGGATTTTCCAGAAAATCCGGTTAGGAAAAAAATTGTATTCCACACTTTTAAAGTGTCTTTTGCAGTCACTTTCTTTTCGATTTTACCATGCAACATCATCGCTGGTCTTTGTAAAAAAAACGAATCGATTATCGCAGATGACTGTAGACATTACTGATATCATATTCTTCCTCGTACAACGACATTGATCACGAAACGTTTCACTTATTAGCTAATTGATTAGTCTATTCTCGAACAACACACGACAAAAATGACTAACTTAAATACAAAGATTAGCGTCGTTTGATAAGGGAAGGAGGTATTCGCGAATCAAGCTGAAACTGTAAATTAATGAAAGTCGCGAATAAAATTAACGATAGTCCCTGTCACGGATTAATGGTTCGAACATGTGTTAAGCGTTTCCTCGCGCGATTCAAAGGACTGTATATCAAGGAACGCGAAAGTATATTAGAGAGAATGAGTTATCAACTGCCAACCTGATCCTGAGCTCATCAATTAGTGATTCGCAGCGAAGTTTTAAGCGAAGGCAGAGCGACACGAAAATGCCACGTGTTTTACATAAAGTCGTTTGTTTCTTTTTTTCGCCGACGTTCGTTAATATAACATATGAAAGAGATGGAGGACGCAGACAGTTCACGAGTAAACGAAATGTCCTCGTGTCGGGGCAGATCGCACAGTAATACTTGAATTCGACGTAAAACTCAAAGTTTTCTCCGATGGCGAGATTATGAAATATACGATATGCGTTTTACAAGACTTTGTTTCTTGATTTCGTGGCCCTCCACTTTCCCACCCTCTTTCCTTGGTCCTCTTATCCAGTAATCCATGATTCGCCAAATGATATTCGTAACGAGTGAAAAAAGTGTCTTAAATATTATTTGTTATCATTGCTTCAAATTATTCGATAGTATAGAAAAATATGAATGCTTCTAATGTGAAAGCCACTGAAGCATCAAGTGTCTGTCAATCACAATTTTCCGAACATCTATAGTCCATCCTTCTTATGCTTTAGCTAAGAATTCAGTCCTTTTATTTTTCTACATTACAATTCTCACATTCTGAGTATTACTTCTGCTCGATAATGATTTTCTTGTCGCCATTTCTAGTTTTTTTTTAGATGCTGACTGCAAAATGTTAACTATATAGATTTTACTCCAACAATGTAACCTGATAACACAGGTAAGTGACACTGACTGTATTACTGTTGAATAATTTCTATCTCACTGCCAGATTAATCACATAACAAAACCTACCATTTTACATTGAAAATAGAGATTCGACATTATTTCTGTAAAGATATTTAAACTTTGAAGATATCAATCAGAGAGTGATGTATAAAAAATTGATCATGATTACCAATTATTCATCACTGGCCATTATTCTATATCAATACTCGTGGATTATATTCCACACAATACTGAAAATTGCGTATTTATTTCACAGAGAAATATGCCCAGGCATTTCGAATTGGACGATAGAATAAACCGCAGTACGCTAGCGCGCGTGAATGCTTTATTTGCTAAATACAACGGATATTCGCAAAAGTCTACAAACCGTGCCAAACACCGTATTCCGAAATCAATTTCTCTTCCCCTAAAATTCTATAAAAACATGTAGGTGCAATCGAGCGAAATTCCTAACAACTTTCACCCATATGTCGACGTTTCGTCTGCCACAAAACGAAACCTCCGGAACTGAAAGCTACGAAATCAGCGCTATTGCACCTCGCCGAAGTATCGCGCCAGCCATCTTCAACCCCCGAATCCTTCTTCCGCAATCCAGTCACCGCCAGCGCTCTCTGGAAATCGCAAGAAAAATATTTCTCGGTTCTCGTCCACCGTCTCTCGATTTTGGGTACGTATTTCTCCGGGTCGGTGGTGGATCGGCAGAAATACGTCATCCTAAACTTACACTCGAGACAAGATTGCGCCCCTTCCACATCGGAAACGTCCACTTTAGCCCGATGGCTTGGACAAACTGGCCGCAGCAACGAACGAGTTCCAACCGAAATCCAGGTAGCCGGAGATTGAAGTTCCAGGAGGACACCATCCGCGAGGAAACTACCTACGTGCTCGGGATCGTACTGTACATAAGGGAGTCCAACGGAACGCGGGGGGGAAGTTGATCGACGCTTGGACAGATTGGACGTGGCTCCATCGATCCACGTCGATTCTCCAGGAACTCTATTTATCCCACGAACAAGGAACGCTTCCGCAACGGACTCCGCTGCGACAATTTCGTTTTCGCGTATGCTAGTGCCGCTGGAAGAGCTGTCGCGTGATGGAGATACTTGGATGGAACGTGACACTTTACTTTGCCACTTGTTTCGTTTGGTGTTGGAGAGTAGGGAACAGCTGTAAATAAATTTGTGCGAGGTGGACGGATTGAACTTTTGGCTTGGGCTACTATTTCGAAATGAAGAATCGAAGGAAAATGGAAAAGTGGAGGCTCGAAAGATAGAAACAAGGTGTTTACATTGTTCCTTAAAGTAAGAATGTGACACTTTACTTTTTCACTTGTTTCGTTTGGGGTTGGAGAGTAGGGAGCAGCTGTAAATAAATTTTTGCGAGGTGGACGGATTGAACTTTTGGCTTGGGCTACTATTTTTATCTAGAACTGTCGAAATGAAGAATCGAGGGAAAATGGAAAAGTGGAAGCTCGAAAGATAGAAACAAGGTGTTTATATTCTTCCTTAAAGTATCGATGAATTCGAGAAGGATGAAAATCGGTTGAATGGCGTTTAGACGACTTCAATTCGAGAATGGCCGTAGGCTGACTTTAGTTTTCGAGCGATCGCGTGCCTGTCGATCTTTTCTGCCGTTCGAGTTCCATGCAGCGTAAAATCGATTGCGAACTGCCGCATGAACAGACAGGAGGGCTGATTAGACGGGCTCTTAATGTAATTCCACGAAGAAGCTTGCTCCATCTGGGTCAACTTCTTAAATATTTCATCGGGGTAACACTTGGGGAAAGTGCACTTCTAATCGCCTGATACTCACAATCGAGAAATATAAAACAGCCAATCTGGATGATATTTTACATGAAATTCGTCTTGGGACCTCTTTCTAAAATTAACAAATTCGAATTCAAACACAAACAGAAAAGAAATTGTAATTATAATATTATTATAGTATCTTAGTTTTTCCTAATCTTTATGGTATCATTGTACTTTGAATATTTACAAAGGGTATGAAATATATTGTATATTCTATAAGTAATAAATCAAAGGGTTGTTTACCTCTTTTTTGTTATTCGGTATGTAGATGATAATTCTGCCAAATTTTTGGTTTATCCTTGGCAAAGAAACGTCCAATTCGAACGTAAAATCCACTTTTAGATGTTCAGACGTTTATCCATCGTCTTTCGAAACTTTTGTTTCGACGCGAGGTTTGCCAATCTCTGGGGCGAGATAAGAAGATCGAAACTTTATCGAGTATTAAATACACAGACCAATGATCCGTTTGGATCCATTTCGTCCCAACTGTTTCAAAGCTGCATAAAAGACCTCCCCGGTGAACTGTATCGCGAACGCATAGAATGCGCAAAACGAGAACGATGAAAACGACAACAGTCCTTGTGCAAAATGCTCGTTCGTTGCGAGACACGCTGGAGGAGAACGACACGAAACATTCTTCCCTCTATTCCGCTGCGCTTTCAACGGATACAACTCTTATCTCTATCCCGGTTTTATCTTCACGAGCGATATAACTGGATCGCTTCTCCCTCGCGGACGAAATTTTAAGCGAGTCAGGACTGGTAAAATTGAAACGAAACTCGGACGAGTCGCAATTTATAGAAGCCGGCAATTGCCGAGGAACCAATAAGAACGTCACGATTTATCCAGGGACCGGAAACTTGAACGCTTCCTCTCTATTCTCTTACTTTTTATTATACATTCTTTTATTTACATTCTTTTATTATACACTCGTGTACAAACACCAATTGAACCTTACAATTATACTGTCATTATTAGAATAATTATTATAGCCATTACTTTTCAAATCAAATCGTGTTCGAATTCAAGTTGAAGACATCAATCGTGGAAAATTTTTCTATATTTTTATATCTATTGGTTGCAGTAACTAAAAATTAATTTCTGAAAATAATTAAATGAATTATTAACAATACTTGTAGTATGTAATCTATGTAGAGGGAAATTTTATTAATTCTTCCCAAATATTTGGAAGCTGATGCAAGGTACACGCGATATAATGATTTTGCCATCACGCCGTATAAGAAATTACACTTGAACAAGTTTGGATAGAAGACGTGAACTTTGATCACGAATTTTGAATGTAAAATTAAATGTTAACGCAACTGTTAGATTATACAGTTTCCAATTGTATAAGAACATAATTATAAATTCATAAGTATTTCCCATGAGTATGTCCGGTGCTGAAAGTGTTAAAGCGATATATTTATTGAGAATTCGTTGGTTTAAAGTGACGGATACTGTACTCCTCTCTTGTACTCCTTGAGGTGTACCACTGGCCGAGAATGAAGGAACAAAAGACAAGGACGTCGCACGTGATACGCGTGGTAAACATTATGTTATCTGTAAGTTACCTGGGCTCTAGTCTCGCGAGCGTGGTATACAATAACAAATGCGTGGCACGTTTCGCGAAATAAGACGAAATAGAGATCACATTCAGCTACGTCGACGACAACTACGTGGCAACCCAAATAAAGTTTCCTACCCCCGTCCAAAAAAAAAAAAAAAAAAAAAGAAAAAATAGATAAACCGAGAGAACTGCGCATCGATTTTAACCATCTCTTTAAACCTATACATTGTCATTTGACATAAACATTCCTGGACTGAATCTGTGACATGCAAGATGTAAACATACTCTATATAAAATATAAATATAGATGATTAAATTTGAATTTTTATATTTCATGAATTTCTTTCGTTGTTGCAATCATTTGCAACGATTCCCACTTTTTCGCGGCTTCCACTCTCTACTTCATCGGCGTTTTTAACAATATTTTAATAACGCATATATGTATATAACTAGAAAAAATTTGACTTGCTGTTCAAAGTATATGTAAACATTGTGCGAAAGGAAAAGTTAGGATTTCCGTTCGTTTCCTGAGAACTAAATTCCAAAGGTGATATTTTGGAGGAATTTTACTGGCTGGTACCCATAAACGGCACACAATCGATGACGCATAAATACATCACGTCAAGTGATGAATTCACAGCCATCCTATACCTGGTCGATGGCATCGTATAATAAAAAGGATTTACACGTGGAGGCTTGACCGGTAAGTGATAAACGGCAACCCAATATACGACGCAATATCGCGCGTCTGTCGTGTCCACGGGATCAGATGAACGGCCAGGCGATGACTCGATAGTTGATACCGCACATGTATCTTCGAAGTGACGCAATTCAAAGAAGTAAGCTCTTCGGGAAAATGGAAAAACCTTTCGGGAGCTTAGCAGAAAATTATTCATAAAAAGGAAAGTCTTGTATTTACGTTTGAAATTACGTTTGAAATTACCTTTGAAATTAATTCCCAAAGACGATTGTTTTAGAATAATTTAGCTGCTCGGTCCTCTTAACTAAGGATTAAGGTAAGCTTCACCTGCTGGACCATTCGACGGTAATTTCACTGACAATAAGTGGCATAGCTTCCTCGACAAATTCAAACCGTTAGCGCGGAAGAACGACACGACATCCGTAATACAGAGATTCCATCTCCAGAAATCTTATTCGGGAGGAAACGCGTCTAATATTACAAATTCCTTGAGAACGTCGTCGGCGAATTATTTCGTTTCTTGGAATTTCATTCTGAAACGGCGCGACAAACCGCGGAAAATAGCGCGTCATTCGAATTCTAGACGAACTACATACTTGAAATTGTCAACGATTCTCCTTCCGAGGCCAATTTCACAGTAGGCAAATTTTATAGGTCCATGTTTCTTTCTTCCATCTGTTTTTATTGAAAGTGTAAAAGAAGATAAAAGAAATCTCGATCCCTAGGTGGGTTAGACATACAACTAATAGCGTACAACTAATAGCGTAAAATTATAGTGAAAATTGTAGGTTAAATAAAGAATTAAGCTTCGAGACATAATTTAAGCCCCAAACTGTCACTGTTTCTTCGTTCCCCTCTTTCTTTCCTTAATCAAATAAAAATATCAATCTCGTTAATAAAAATTTAAATATAATAAGAGCTTTTTTGACCTAATTGAGGCTTCATGAGTCTCAGGCCTCGCCTTGCCTTCATCTATCGTTCGTTCCCAAAACACTCAGAATTAAATTTCATTGTTTTTAAAGGAAGTCGATTATCCGATCGAGCGATACGAAACATTTATTCACGTGTCAGGTAAACTGGTCACAGAAACCCGCATCGTTCGGTAGCGGTCGATAGAGGAAGATAGTTTGCATACAAAATGAATCAATTATGTAATGTAATGTGTGCAACCGCGATACTACGCGGGACTGCAGTGTCAATAATTACCGATTAGAAAACTCCTTCCGTTAATGCGGGCTCGCGTTTCGTGATTCAAACCGTTCATTAACATTTACGTGTCGTTACGATCGCGCCCGGTGCTATCATTTCGCTTTAGCTTCGCGCTAACTCAAATGTTCGCTGAAACCACCCAGTCGGAACTTTCTTTAATCGGGCAAGTTTTTTGGTCGTTTTCTGTTTCTCTTCCCAATTCTATAGCAGACAGTTGCCTGGGCGATTTTTCTTTACTGCGATTTTAGAATTTAATATCAATTTTCTGCAAATGGGTGTTTACTGTGCGTTAAGACTGTAGTTTTTATTTCCTTTTTGAGGAAAAGAAATTTGTTAGAATATTTTAATCACGTTTCTATTATTCAAGAAAAAGTTATGTTTTTCACGTATTCATGTATACATGAATATATGTTTGTACATTCGTTACTTAACAATATTTTATGGAATGTTGTAAATGAATCTTCAGTCATTCACTCTATATTTATAAAATCATTTTTCTCGTAATTTTGGTTTACCCTTCTCAATTATTTTATACTTGACATCCGTTCTTCCTCCCGTGCTCATATTTCTTTTACTTCGAACCAATTCATATTCGCATACTTATCTTAATTCTTTGATAATATTATTTTTGTTCTAATTCAGCAAAAATAATTAACATTCCTTATTCATTCGAAGGTTGACTCGAATGGACAAAATAGCTGAATCATCGTCACTATCTACGCCAATGAATTATTTAACTGGACACTGCTCTCAAGACCAACGTTCCCTTTTATTTCAAAACTCATTTACTTTAAAAAGAATACTATGTTTTATATTTCATATCATAATCATATTAAATACACAAGAATATAGTAATATATTATGATTATATCATTCTATTTCCCATTCAAATCCTTGTGACGTCAAGAAAACCTGCATTCTGAACGAATCCCGCTGCCATAACTCCAAGAGAGCTTCTGAAAATTTATACTGCAAACAAGCTTTGCAGGACGCGAGCCGTAAACACAACAAAAGCACTTCCATTTTCCTCGATCTAATATTAAATTTGAATTGGAAAGTTAGGGAAGGTATCACGTGGGCAGACTGTGATGAACTTCGCCGATGTACACGGACCGAAGAGTTAGGGTGAAGTTTCTTTGGAGGGGAAAGCATTCACGACTGCACTTTCTGACGTGAACTTTGTCGTATGTTACGCATGATTCCGCAATGCTTGTACGTCACACGTACAGATCCAACCCAGACAATGAACCGCGAACTCGTTGGTATCAGAACGTGAAAGTCGCGAAGTAACTGTCGTAATTTCGAGAACTTGGGGATATTATCGTGATTAAATTATCAGATCATCCCCTAAGTAACGGTTCTCCTCTTGGCTCCAAGATATGAGATAGCTCGCTGAGTATGTGAGGTAAGGTATGTTGATCCTCCAATTTTATAATTCTTCGTGAAATCTGGTTTGTTATTCGAACTGTATTTTATACTGTACAATTTTTTTTTTTATATATTAAAGTTTGATAAATAATTGTTCGAGTTGTTATTTATTAGATAGACTTTTGCCATTGAAAATTGATAGCAATCAACGGAAATGGGCCTTTTATTCGAGTAATAATTGATGACGAATAAAAAGCACCGTATAGTGACCCATTTGCAAAGATTGCTGCATATCCAGATGAGTTATTATTCGTTCAACGTGAAATACAATTTCATTTTGTAATCCACTTCGTGATTTTAAAGAATAGCTTCTGTTTCTCGTTGCGGGTTTTATTTGAGAGAAATTTGTCATACTTTTTCAAGTAAAATTCGAATTTCATTATAGAATTCATTTCGTAATACAATCAAATTGGTTTTACCTTCTCATTCTAGTTTCTAGCGGAGACAAAATTATTATGCTCCTTCTCATTTCATAATTTATAAATATTTGTTTTATTTTCTATTTCAGGCTCTGTTTGATAAAAATGTATCATTCTATACACAACGGGAGCATGAAATAATATAATCTCGTTAACTATAACTATCTATAACTTGAAAATATTTTCTTTCGAATTGTATCATGGTTTTTGCCTCTTTCATGTAATAAACTTTGAAAATACATATATAAATGTAACACAAAATTGTTTACAAAAAAGTTTCGTCAATATCTGTCAGGATACAGCATGATCGATGCCAGAATCCTGCGATGACACATCCCCAGAAGTTTTTGCTATTTGGTGGACAGGGGCCACGAACTTTTTGGTATCTCAAAAAGTTTGTTAGGGTCTATATAATACCGTCCAATCTAACTTTGACTCCAAGTCCAAGCGTTCGAATCAAACGTTTCGTTTGATCCAATAACCAAGTCGCGAATTGTGAATGGAACATCTTGATTCCTTGACGCCCTTTGTACGTACATCAAACGGAAATTAGACTGTTCGCTAAACGATGTGTCGTATTTCACATCTCGTTTCTGTGAATTCTGGTCGATCAATGACCCACTGGAAGATAAGACTTAATAGACTGAATAGCGAGATAAATTACTTTGGGAAGCTTCGTTTCATTGGTTGTCGATCGTGTTATAGGCGTTTGTAGGATAGCTTTCTTGTACATCGATACAAATGAACGGGAGGTACAGGCGTCTGCGTATAATTTTTAATATGTTGTACATAATTGGAAAGATAATTATTATACGTTTTCAGATACTTATCTGTGTATTCTTGATGTCCACTGTCACTTACATAAACACGTACATAATTATATATTATATATTTAAAAAAAAATTGAAAGTGGATGTCGAAACGTGTATTATTAATATAAAATTCAGATGAAATTTTATTTAGTTGCTGTTTATATTCCAATAGAAAGTTTAGAGTGTGCTATGCAGTAAACTAACGATGGAATTTTGTTGTTTATATTAAGACGTCGACAATGACACATTATTCTAGTTCTTGATGTGACTGTTAGCAAATCTTAGAGACAAACATATCATTATATGTGAGTTTTTCTCAAGAAACCGGTATTTTTTCAAGGTCAATTCTTCGTTGCCTTGTCCCACTCAAGAAACGCAAATGAGATTAAAGACTTCATTACTGAGGTGAGACAGCAAACGAATCTTGTAGAAGATATTTGAATTTTTTCTCATGTGGTTCACCGGAAAATTCTATACATGATTCAGTTTGGAAGAAAATTATATAAATAGTGAAATTTATGAAACAAGTTCATGAGGAAATTGTATAAATAAAGATTTTGATATAGTATAATATGTAAGTATATTTAATATAATATAAATTCATGATTGAGAGTGTACATTTCAGTTCTAAATTTTGTAAGTAATGTAGTTTATAAGGAAATTCAATAAATAATGAAATTTATGAGGAAAGCTTACGAAGAACTTTCATGAATAAAGATTTTAATATATTATAAATTCATGATCAAGGGGGATGCATACTAATTCTAAATAATAAAATTCATACTAACCACCTGGGTTTTTAATTTGCTTTCACCAAAACACCTACTGAATCAAAAATTACTCTAATTAAACAAAGAGAATGTCACAATCTCCATGTATAATTTAAACCATAAATAGAAACGAAGCAATTACTTCATATCGCGATTTTGAACAGTGTCGATAACAATAAATTCTATTCTAACGATGCATTCTATTATAATATAATACAAAAAAAAAATATTTTCCAATTTGGGGTAACCCGTGAAAAGTCAATTCGCCCAACTCCCAATAACGAAAACACTTTTCGTTTCGCTCTCGCAACTTCACGCGCCGCTTGCACTCGATACGATTATCGCTCCCTTAAAACATGACCAAAAATCGTAGCCTTTTAATTACTCGATTCGGTACTTGGGCCGATAGATAACTATCGATTCCCCGCGGCCTGCGGGCGCATACGCCGCGACTTCGCGCTACGGTAATTGGATTTGCGGTCGAACGTGAAACTGGCCAAATTTTTGCGCCCTGATTTCCATCCGGTTTTTTCCCGTCGACGTCATAATTCAGAGCTCTCGCGGCACCCTCTCCAAGGCAGGCTTTCGAAACAATCGCGATCGAGGAGCCAGCGCGAAAACGCAATACTCCGCGGGTGAATAATGATCGCGACGCGACAGTACGGCTTCCGCGGATATTATTTACGATTCCGCGGTGCTTCGATGTATCGATAGTAATTAATAATCGGACAATAAACGAACCGCAATTGGAACCAGGAGAAAAGTGGCTGATTTCTCTCGCCTCTGTTCCATCTCTTGTTTTCGTTATTTCGTTATTCGAACTGCGTCAGCTCTTTTTCCCATAATTCCTCTTCGAGTCAAACAATATTAGGAGGGGGGTTGACGTCAAATGGCTGTATAATGTGTGTGTGTGTGTGTGTGTGTGTGTGTGTGTGTGTGTGTGTGTGT
>NC_071976.1:9261019-9325898 GCF_026283585.1 Hylaeus volcanicus | reverse complement strand
TGTGTGTGTGTGTGTGTGTGTGTGTGTGTGTGTGTGTGTGTGTGTGTTGAGACAGAAATTGTACAAAGCATTTGATAGTATTTATGAGAATAATTACATGTAATTGTTGCACCAGCTATGAAGCCATTCATAGCAAATCATTGCTTTAATATAGTAAAGTTGAGTGGAATATTAGAGAACGTTTTCTTAGAAAAGTGATTCATTCAATTAAAAATGTTCAAGCATATGTCGAATACATTTGATCATTTTCTTCATATTGTTTAATGTACATATATATTATTCCGACATTATTGAACAATTCTGCTCGTGTCTGGTGTTCGAATGCCAACAATGTCCGCGTAGGTACAAACGTGTGCGGCGAAAAAAGGAGAACAAGGCTCGTAGGACGTTTTTACGAGACGGATAACATTTTACGATAGGTGAACGAGGAGAGGTATTTTATCAGAAAGCCTGTTATCGATGAAGTGAAAGCACCCTCGAAGCTTTGCGACACCCCGTCGTAACGTGCCGCGAAGATTTAGGCGACCGAGCCTCCGCGTTGACAAAAGGACACCTGGATTTGGCTTAGTTTCCCTCAGGATGATCCACGCATCCTCGCAAATTCGCGTACCTTCTGCGAGAGGGGCCAAGGATGCGAGTATACGCGACACAGTGTTTTATTGAAGGGGCCTCGGGGATCACGTGACGTATGGTACACTTATTTCGGGGATACTTTGTTGCCAGAGTACACAATGGACACCAGGAAGAAATATGAGGATGGTTTTAATGCCAGAAATCCATGAATGCTCGCAAATATGTTAATTCTAAACTCATAACGAGTTGTATGTATTTAATTGATTTTAAAGATCGAATATTCAATTGTAATTTGCTCTGTTATACGTAAGAATTTCATTTATTATATAAAGACAATTTTTAAATTAATTTTGATCCAAGGAAACCAAATTTTTATTGATGTAGAATATATTATGAATTTGTTATTGGTATAATTATTACGTTATATTTTAAGGATGGAGTAGTTAGATGTAATTTATTTTTTTGATATACAAAAGAGTGTTTGTTATATAAAGACAAATTTAAAATCTATTTTTATCCAAGGATACCAGATCATTATTGATGGAAACTGTATTATGAATTTGTTATATTAATGATTAATATGTTATTGATATCAATAAGTATATGAATTGTCAATTATGTAAATACATAAAGCAAATTTGTGAAAATTTTTACAAAATCGACAATGTAAATTTAGAAAAGCATTTAAGGTAATGCTCAAAAAGTCTAAATTCTAAAGCAAATATCTCTCAAATCTCGCAACCATTGTGATACTGTGATTCTTTCTAAATTAAATCCAAGCAGAGAGGCTCGCGAACGGGAATGGTTTTCGTGAAACGTTTTATTTGTTTCTACATTATTCGAGACAGATTCTCTGTCGAGGTGAGAGTCAGCCACCACCGTTTCGTATATTGTGAGCTCTCCCAGAAAACACGATGAATAATGGAAGAAACAAAGTTAAGTGATCCATTCAGTTCAATCTTGTTTCGCATCTCCGCGTTCAGCGAGAAAGCTTTGAACAAACGTGGCTGCGAAACACCAGAAATTTGTATTTTATTATCTTCCTACAGGTACAAAGGAAAAAGATACAAATATAATAATGATATAGTGTTTATACTAGGACGTCTCTGATTTAAATAAAGCTTCCTCCGAGGAAGGAAAATGGTAAAATTGATAGTTATGATTGGTTTCAATATACATCCGTACATAACAAATTCTATTTTTATTTTACTGATCAAGAGATAGCATCCTTAAATCATTATAAAAAATGAATTAATTAAAGTATAATGTCACGAGCATGCAAAATGAGGCCAGTGTTATCACACAAATTTTCTTATCTTGATATGTAATTTCATCGCTGTCCAAAATTTATGAGCCACATTCATTGGGAAATAGTATTTTTAAATCACTGTAGAAAGATTGGATTAATTAAAATATAACACAAGCAAGAGGGATGTGGCCAGTGTCATCACAAAATTTTCTCATGGTGTACTGTTATCGCTCTCAAAAATTGGCGAGCCACATAATTTCTTCACCACATGGTTCCTGTGTCCCACGAAAATCACGAGTTTACGAGACAGATTGAAGGTGCGACTCAACTTTTAATTGCCATGTTTTGTTTCGAAACACAACAGATAGTGGACCAAAGTTCGCAGCGGCACAGAGAACATGTAAACGTTCCGACGTTTCGAGGTGAAGTTCTCCTGATCTGCGACTTCCTCCTGGCTTGGACTCTGCTGAAAGCCCTTTCAAACCTCGGGCTATCCTTCGGTAACCTTCGACTGAGATGGATGAAACTTTGGAGCGGTCGGATTCTATGAAGGTGTCGGTTCGCCGATGTTATTACTGAAAGTTTCTACAAATACAACGCTTGGAGTACGAATATATTACGTCGTCTCGCGAGTTTTATTTAACGAAAAAAAATTACAGAAATTTTATAACGACTGTCTGAAAGGGTGGTAAAGAAAGTGATTACATTTTACGGAGAAGCCAAAGTCAACGAGTGACATTCAATATCAGACCTATATTGTCTGTTGAGGTTTATTACACAATTTTTATTTTGATTCTGTAACACTAAATCAACCACGACCAGTCAAACTTTCTATACAGTTTTTATATGCAGTATATGAATTATACACAATCGTTTCATGCATTATTCGATTTAGTTCCACGAAGAAAATTTTTGTACTTAATTGTTAGTAATAGTTATTAATAGTTACGAATGAACGTCGACAGGTTTAGTGTTAAATCGTGTAATGGCTCTAGACTATTTTATTTAATCAATCTAAATAAAAACTATTTTTTTTTCATACAATACATTTATATAATACAATAATAAACTCCAGTAGACAGATCTTCTATTAAATCAATAATATTTGAATATTTGAAAAAGTGCAAATAGTTGAGTATAGATGTTTGATTTTTTATTTAACGCCTCCAAGGCGGCTTCCTCCTTTAATTTGAATAAAAGAATAATATCTCGCGGTATGACCCAATAGGAGCAACCCTTATCGTCCCTAAATGCGACCAGGCCAAGACCAAGCAGCCCTTCTTTATCAATTTCAACGAATCGCCACCATCGATCGAATATCCTGGCAGCATCGGCCCGATACACCGCAGGAATCGCAATTTCATCTCCGCGCAGCTTCCTTTCCTTTCGCGGCCGAATAATCCCTGACGGGGAGAAAAATTAGATCGCCGTGAACGAGAATCGCCACTGGTTGGACGACGTGGACAATGTGGGGGTCCGAAACGGTGTTCCATGGCGTGTGAAGGAATGACGGGGATTCTCAACTCGACGTTGAGAAATGAGAAAAGTGGTCAGACCACGAGACAGAATCCCAGACGCGGCGGTGTACCGGCGGTGGCCCGATGGACCGTCGAATGACGTGGAAATCAGCTGGCGGGGTCTCATGGTTTAAACATCGAGCGGAGCTTGATATGAACGAGAGCATAAAAGGCTGTTGCCTGGGAAACCAGGGGGTGAGAAAGGAACTCTTTCGACTGGCCGCCGGAGAAAGAACCGGGGCTGGATTTAAAGAAGACGGGAGAGAAAAAGGGACGAGGAAAAGCTGTTGCTTGATGAGCTCGCTGCCTGATTGGCCCGGATTTCTCGGAGTCGAATCGTGCCACGGGGTATAAGCTGCGGCGGTGAGATTTGTTTGAGGCTGTCGAACTAATACGCGCGGGTTACCGCCTTTATTTCGGGATAGTTTGAGTACTGGTGATATTAATGTTTTAAGATTGGAAATCTTTTTATTTTCGAACAGCCGCAATTCATGTCCCGTTATATGGTGAAAAATGCTGTGAGGCGATCAAATGGGTGGGTAGTAACAGAATAAATACGTCCCGGTACACAGCTTGTCGTGAGATATTTTTCTATATTTTAATATCTAATGGTTGGAACAATTAAAACGCGCGGGTTACCACCTTCATTTCGGGATAATTTGAGTACTGGTGATATTAATGTTTTAAGATTGAAAATCTTTTTATTTTCGAACAGCCGAAATTCGTGTCCCGTTATATGGTGAAAAATGCTGTGAGGCGATGAAATAGGTGGGTAGTAACAGAATAAATATGTCCCGTTACACAGCTTGTCGTGAGATATTTTTCTATATTTCAATATCTACTGGTTGGAACAATTAAAACTTAATCCGAAATAATTCAACATTTATGAACATACAGTATCATTCAGTGTTCGATTAAACATTAATAACAATTACGGTTCAGAATAAGTATTCATTCGAGATATTAATCGTGAGAAATTTGTCAATATTTTAATATCTATTGATTGCAACATAAAAATATTAATTTCTGACAATAGTTAAATTAGTTATTAACAATACTAACGATGTAAAGTGTAAAGTGCAAAGTGTTAAGTGGTGTGGATGGTTTCTGTGCATTTATCGTATAGAAATTTGTGCATTTCAGGAGATTTTAGTGTAGTAACAAAAGAATGTTCCGTTACAATTGGCTCTTAGTACATCACAAACCAATGAAGGGGTTTTCGGAGAAATAAAAATGTCCAGTCGCAGGAAATCATTAAGTATGGTGCAGTAGGTGGTGGTTCGCGATCAGTTAGTCGTGAGATATCCTGTCACTTGATTTTCAATCTCTCCAATTCTTGCGTGTGCGCGAAGTCTGTAAATTTTTATATCTAGTTTGGGCCTATCTATATATGTAGGCTTTAGTTATGTAGGCTTTAGCTTGCACTATCCAAACTGAATCTATTTATGAGGTTAGTCTAAGCTCTATCTTGCAATATCTGGACCGCTAGGAGCTATATAAATATAAATAGAATTTAATTTAAATTTAACATATCTAATAACATTATCTTCAAATATAACGTAATAGTTTTAACGTCCCCATAGAATAACTCAATTTTTTTCGTCATGAATCATCTACTTTCATATTTCATAAGTATATAATTCTTCACGTCATAATTACAACAAAATTAATCATAACTTCACACTCTATCGACAAAGGCCCACAAGATGTCAACTGTTGTCGAATGTATAATCCATTGCATTCTAATACTAATTACATTATACGCGCCTAACAAATTACAGGTCTCCTCTTATACTTTCATCTTATTCTAAAATATTGTCTAAAATATCGCGCATTCTTTCTATTTAGCACATTAACGACAGCCATACTTAAATATTCAGATTCCAAGTGAGCCAAACTAAAAGTCAATTACGTAAATGCTTTGCATGCACTTCTAAAAGTGACAAAGTAACTAGACGGTTCAATTGAAGATTGCTTTATAATGTAGATTTTACGGTATTTAGTGCAGTCAAATGCAAACATATATTAACAGAGCCATGTTGAAACAATTGGATAAATTGCTGCAAATTGGACCACGAACCTCCTAAAGCCAGGCCCGTATACTGGAAGCTTTTACATTTAACTTTGGGATAAGACTTCTTCTGCTTCATTTATTTCAACCTTTCCCTTTAGAAATAGACTCCTTGTATTTTTAACGCGATCATCGGAATTAGAGCAGACAAAATTGCAGTAAAATAATGGTACCTTTGTGGATATATTTCTCTGAAATTCTTCCTCATTTATGTCTCTCGAATATTTATATTAATTATACACGCAACAATGAATAAAGCAAAGTAGGTCTGCTGATGTAAATATGTATGTGAATACATGTAACGTAACTGTCAGATATTAATTATAGTATTGAAGAAATTGTAAAGAATAAAAGGACTATAAAATGCTTAGAAAGATACTTTTTAATTGCATAATATATTATTGTTCTCATTTTATAGAAGTTACAAAATACTTAAAACCTTGGCACCACCTTCAACCAGAAATATGTCTTTATTTTGTAAGTCACAGGCTGTTATGTCACGTTTACAGTCGAAATGCTCTGTCATATACATGTAAACATACGAATCGCTCGCGGTACTTAACGCGAAGAAACGAGAAAGGACAAGACACGAAAACGATGAAAAACTGGCGTAGACTATCGGTGTTGTCTTCCGTTCGACTCATCGTCAGTCGATTTCCGCGTCGCGAGCGAGTTCGCAGCATCGATACAACGCTCGAACGATCGCCGATACTTTCAAACGTTTTAACGTTTATTTTATATCATACTAGCGTGACTTGTCGCGCTCGAATTTTCCGAAAGGAAGTGAACTCGCGCGTTTCTTTGCTTCGGCTTTAGTGCAAGGTCGCTTCACTCATTCGAGGCCTTTGATATTATAATTTCACGATAATTGACTGAAAGTGAGGACTGGCGTAATAAAATGAGCCACCCGAGGGCAACGGATCTCAAATGGAAGCAATTTTATTTTTAACGCGACCATTAGTTGTTTCAAACATTCATAGTTTCTTCTTCTGTAGTATGCAGAGTATGGTTACTCAGCGCAATTGAAAATAAAAATGAATATGAAAGTTCGAGAAGAAGTGATATGAAAAAAGGTTTATGAAAGGGTCAGAAATGATTTGAATGTGAACATTTTAGAGGGAGTAATGTAAAAGAATTTTTGTGTAAACAAGTACTGTGTTAACACGTTGATCGCCACGTCATTCGTGGATGACAGGTGTTTTCACTGAGGAACTAAGTGAATTGTTTCTGAAGATGAGGTGTTGAAAGTAAGTCTGAGTTAATCTTTGAATATGGCAGGGTTACAAAAATAAATACTAACACAAATGCTAGATTATGTTAGGTCTGTGGGGCGGATCTTTTCATTAAGGAACTGAATAAATTAATTTCTTAGCTGCGGTATTGATGAAAATAAATCTGGATAAGATTTGTGAATACAGCAAGGTTACCTGAAGTATTAAAGTAAATACCACCACGAATGTTAGATGATACAATTTTAAATTGTATAGAATTGAAACGAGAATTGACTCGTATTAGTCTGGCAGTGAACGTGTTAAAAAATAAAAATTATGCGGCATTAATCAACAAGACAACTTGTGTTTCACTCCTAATTCCAAGCTTTACATTGACGTTTTGTTTTCTGTATCTAATATTTTGTTACCGACATGAAAGATATGTGCATTAAAAAATAAATTCAGAACGTGCGATGTGCACTGTAAAAAAAAAACTTGACAAAGATTGCAAAACTATAGGATCGAAAATAGAATTATCATCTAACGCTAACTTAGCATGAAATCCAAGGTTTCGCTAGACACGTACTTTCAGACATTGTAACATACAATTATCGTAAATTATTCATATTTCGCAAGGTGAATGTTAAATGCACTGCTCGAGTGTATTATTTAGAGCCACATTAAAATTTCTGTAACCATTTTTTTTTTCTTTTGCTTATTTGCAAATATAGGTTCAATAGATAATTTCGATTTACAGTAGTGTCAAAGAAAAAACAAATGATGTTGCAGCGATCTATTTTCATTTGTCCTTTTAAGGAATATTTCATATTTTGTTTTAGAAGTGCTTTATTTTCAATAAGAATTATTTTTATGATTGTAATGATCCATAGTAATACAAATGCTCTCTTCAGAGACCTAACTTAAAATGTCTAACAATCATTCTACAAAATCAATGATGTAGGTAAGAGAATGGCACGAATGAGCTTCTATGGTTGACCCTCCCAGGTGCACTTAACCCCTTAAGTGGACTCCGTATGCTTCGACTGACGTAATCGTCTAATATCGAAATACATCAGAATAAAGGTCAATATACACTCGCACTACAATGTCAAGATGCAATTAAACATTGTCATTAACTTGATCTCGCGTTGAGTATGGGCGTGTCCGTTTGAGTCAGGTATACACCTAAACAAATGAGGATACTGGATCTCGAGATGCAAAGAAGGCATCACGGTTGATTGCTTTCTGCGAGAAACTGCGATGGGAACATTCTGCGTCCGTGAGATCGATCGGGTTTTGCGCGAACAACTCTAATCCGAATGGAAAAATGGTGGTACGGGTCGTGCCATATTTATTGAATTGACACCGTTTGCGTGTAATATGAAAATGCGTTTCTTCATCGGGGATCCGATGCAGGCCATGATTAATTAATATGCCCGATGATTACCGACCGTCTAACAATCTTGTTCGTTGTTAATTGGTGTGTCAGTAACGACGGCCGACCTTAGTTTCTAGTTCCTCGCACGCATACATGTTTCTTCCTCTTCGCCAGTCGCTCGTTACGCCGCGAACAAAAAAGACATTAGCCTCGGATATCGATCGAAGGGGATCTTCTGAATCGGTGTTTCGTAAGTCACTTTAAAATAACAATTGAAAATTGGTAGCGAAGATTTGAATTGGAGGTGTAACTAAGAACAGAAATTGATATGCATATGTGTATACAATATGTATTGTGCGATGTACACAATGTCAAAATTTTAAACGAACTTTGATGATTAACTTCTAATTAATTGATCTATTTAGCTCCATTTAATTTTAAATTTATATGTAAATATTCTATTCAGGTTTATTTCCTCTACTTTTCTTATGTATCTAATATTTATTTTTAATATTTTTTGTTAGTCTTAAAATAGTTGGTTAAAAGCTTTAACTGTTAAAAATTGTAAACAGCGATTCAATTCTGTGATGATTAAGTGCCACGACAAAATAAACACGAATAATAATTTTTAATTACCCTAAGAAGACCAATAATCATAATTGTTGCAGACAATGTTATCAACGACGCTTAAACGAGCAAAGAAAAATGAATTATTTATCGTAAATATGATGATTAGTACACGCCGATGCATTAAGCGGGTCTGTAACGACAGTTTTTTTTTTTTTTTATGACAAATGTTGAAAACAAATTCAAACAACTGCGAAATACAAAGATTAAGAATTGTAGGCCATGCTCAGTACATTAAACACTCCACACTTGCGTCGAAGTTGAAATTTACAAGCGTACTTAAAACAAGTTGGGTTACAATTAACTACCTTGGCTACATAATTGCGTGGATTCGAATAAAAAATGTACGGTTTTCTCGAGAAAAAGCATATTTGAAATGCAAAATCGGATAGATAATTGGAAGCACGTAATTGATCTACGATCGCATATAAATCTGCCGCAGTTAAAACTTTGTATAAGTGAAAAGTATCTGAACATTAACGTCGAGTCTCTTCTTGTTTTACGAGTTGCACGATGACAGTTATTATGCGCATGTTATGCTTGTCGGGGAATCACAAAGGACGAATATTTTCCAAATGAATGGAAAGCTACGCGTAATTGTTTATTCGCATTCTCAAGAGAGGAAGTCGATCGATGCAGGGGTTGACCCAACTTCCGTTTAACGATTCACTCACGCGCCGCGCTAACGAAACTGAATTCGACAACGAAAAAGTGCACGTCGCGTAATAACTGCTCGCGGAGATAATTGCTGCATCGGACATTTGTAGCGCATGTGACTTCTGATTAGCGTGTAACGAACCTGTCATTGAATTACGTGGCAGTACAGTTTTCTTTATACTTGACTTTGGAGTCCACTAATATTACTTCATCGTTAAACTAAATCGAACCACGTTGTATAAGAAAGATTACTATCGGTTATGATCCGAATTGTATGATGAATGTATTGAACTGAACAGTAACCAGTCACTCGTCATCTGGCGTACACATTCATCATTGTTAGCAAACAGTTATAAACAAAAACACACGTTTAATTTGTATATTGAAAGTGTTCACTTCCCGATTCTAGCACAACGACAATGACATACAGTTCGCTCAAAATAAAATATAAATAATATTACAAAATAGAAACGTAAGTGCTTGAAATAGAATTAAAATTCAAATAAAATGAAACTCTCACATTTATGATTCTGCTATAAGAACAATGACATACATATGCATAGTCGTAACGTAAATGCTTGAAGTAGGAATAAAATTAAAATAAAATGAAACTGTTTCACGTGTGCATAGTCGTATTAAATAAAAAATTGAAAGATTACAAAATAAAAACCAGAACGACTGAAATAAAATTAAAATAATACAAAACTAATGTTCACGCCCTATGTCTTCTTCAACTTCTCATTACATTCTATCGACTGAATAAATTTGTACGACAGTTCGGCGACACCCTCTGTAAGGAGCCTCGGTGAGGAGACTCGAATTCGGTTTCGAAGACGAAAATAGAGCTGCGATGAAGAAGAAATTGGACGCGGACATATGCGAGGACGAAGGGCGGCGTTCAGCAAGTGACGTCGAACGTTTATACGAAAGTACGAAACAGAACTGGTCGTTTGGCAAATATGAGAGTCATGTGGCGTGTTCGACAACTGTGAGGAACGAGTCGAGCTGCGGGGTCGACGAGATATTGTGACTTATCGCGGTTTCACGCGAAACCAGTGTCGGCGCGCTATCGCTTGGCGAAACGTGGAAACTTGGGAGGTATCCTTCGTTATCGAGAGAATCGATGGCCAGAGGTAAGTAGACAAGGTTTGTGCACGAATATTTAGTGTAGAATTGAATTCTGGGAAAGTAATTTCTAAGGTACACTTATTTATAAAAAAAAAAAAAAAAAAAAAATATTACTTTTAATGATCCCTAAATCACATATTCCGAAAAAATATATATATAAATGTTGAAGCAATTTGTATGTTTTGTTGCTATTTAATTTAAGAAAATAGAGGATAAATGTTTATGTTTAATGTAGCGATATAAATGATTGAATATAAAGACACAGAATTAATTTCTGCACCTAACGTAGCGGGCATGTAACTTTATGCTCTATGCATTGAACTGTGTCATAACTTATGAATCATAAATCAGGACAATTTTCTCGAAATGTAAATTTTTCAGATAAAATAAAGCATTGTGATAAAATGTTCTATAGCATCTGAAAGGACACTAAAAAATAAGTACTTTACTAAAAGTAAATGGATAATGCTAAAATGTATCTTCTTATTAGTCTATCTTGTCGAGTGGTAGAGTTTAAACTAAAAAACTGCACTGACAATCCTTTTACACTACTTTTGGGACCATTTATTACAATAGAAAATTAATTTTATTATTAAAACAGTAGTATCAACGTTGAATTCATAGTAGTAACGTAGACTTCTCTCTACCCCAAACATCCACAGCTCACGAACAGAAAAACCCTTACTATACTCACACCGCATCTCAATTTGAACAAACTGTGATGCATTGTACAGAGACCATAGTGCAAGGAGGACGATGAGCGGGCACCTCGACTCCGAGCAGCAAAATGACAGCGTTCCCTGAATCATCAGGAGACTCCCCTGTATCCGCGTTAGTAGCCTGCGACAACCTGACGGACTTCGTGGGCTACTCCCGCGGCCTTGACCTAGCCTTCGACACGCGAGTGTACCATAACCTCAGCGACCTCGACCAGCTGCTTCGTTATGGCTCCTCGAACAGCGTGCCGTGCCTCGAGCACGCTCCCCAGATGACCAACGGCACCGTCTTCAAAGTCATCATCCTGGGCGTAATGGCGGTCCTCAGCTTGGCAGCGAACGCGGCGACCATCTACTCGATCGCGAGGAACCATCGAAGACGGCACAGCTGGTCCACCGTCTACGCACTAATTCTCCATTTGGCCGTGGCCGATTTGCTCGTCACAGTATTTTGTATAGGCGGCGAGGCTATGTGGAGCTACACCGTCGAGTGGATCTGGGGAAATGTCGGGTGCAAACTGTTCAAGTTCATGCAGATGTTCAGCCTCTACCTGAGCACGTTCGTGCTGGTGCTGATCGGGACGGATCGATTCATCGCCGTGAGGTATCCGATGAAGGGGTTGAACGCTACTCACAGGTGCCTGAGGCTGGTCATCCCGGCGTGGGTGCTGTCCTTCATCCTGTCCATTCCTCAGGTAAGGGTGCTTTTGAAGTGTTATTATTGTTTTGTTAGTTGATGTGTTAACCCTTTGCCCTCGAGGCATTTTTCTATAGAATTAAATCCAGTCCATTTTTATAATAATAAATTTCTGTGAAACCAAAAGCTCTACTTCGAAGAAAAACATCTACGAACGTTCATGACTCGATGTATTATTATTTCAATTAATAATTAGTTGTATTCTGATGTAAGTGAATTTGAAATTGTACGTTCACAAAATCGCTTTTAAATTACATATGTCGCCCTAGAGACGCCACCCGAGCGCAAAGGTTTAACGCTAAACCTACCCACAGATATAATTATTTTGAAGCTCGATGGGTTTCCTCTTCGCGTAAAAACACTGATATTCCGTAATTGCTTCAGTTACCATTTTTGTTCCCATTTATCCCTTTATTTTACAACCCTGTCTGTTCCCTCCATTCCGTACTTGACCGTGAGGAGTTAAAGTGGAAGTCGTTTCGATGCGAATTCAAAGAATCGTTTAAATCGGATTGTGTCGATGGTAAGCAAAACAAGCGTTTGAACAGCCAACAGACTGCGAGAGAAAATTGAGATCCTAATTGACGTCGTCGAACGGCTCTTCTTTAATCCCCTTATGGATTAATCGGGGCTCTTGAATAACCGTATTAATTGCGGTCGTTAATTTACAGAAAGGAAAAAACTGTCGCGCTGGTAATGAATACGAGCCCTTGATTCTCGTGGAAAAGAGACACATCGAGGATTAAATCCTCTACTTACGGGTAGAGTACCCAATTCACCAAATTGCATCCCTCGGTAATTCACACCGCAACGAATTTAATTAGTTATCCCCTAATTGCTTTCTTAGTTCGGTCTCGATCAACTCTGATTTCATTATTCTGGTTTTTGTATCTCATCTTAGGTAGAAAGACATTGATTATAGTTGTTCAAAGCTTAATGTATGATTAAAAATCGCTCCTTAAGTAATAAAGAAAAACTCAATACTGATAATAATTGAAAACTCTGGGACGAAATTTCAACGATAGACCGTAGATCCAGATTTTGATATTATTTTTTTAAAGAACACAAATTTCTTCAAGAATATTTAAGCCATTATAATTCTTACATCGACTGCTTTTGCTCGTCATTTTTATTTCGATGTACTTTAATTCGCTTTACGTTATTAAAATACCTTCCATGATTTTTGTCTAGGACACTCTGTATATTCACATCGTTCTTAAGAGATCTAATCAATAACATAAGCCATTGATCACGAGCCAGAGCGTTACCGTCGTGGAGTATAACTTCGATTTCGACATGGACTTCGATGGTCCAGCCATTCAGGGGATTGTCGTCCATTACCATACATTACCCATTTCTCGTCACAAGTCACTGTCCGATCCAAGAATGGCTCAATAAAATACCGCTGAAGCAGTAAACTGCACGCTTCGTAGCGTCGATTCTTCTGTTTCTCATCGGATCTCACCAGAAATCCACTTTCGACCACTTCTCTCAAGAGTTCCGAGATCGTATTAACCATATACGAGCTGAATTTCTTTTAATGGTCGCGAGACAAATTTCGCAACGTACTATGTACGAATATCACTAGAGTGAAAGTTTTTATGCAAATTCATGTTTTTAAAGATTCAAATGATGAATTGAGATTTAAATGCAAGTATGTCTTATCTTCTGAACAGTGTAACAAGTATTTTATTATTTTATGTACATTCCATATTTTCACATTTAATTTCTATTTACCATAACTGCATAAATCCTCAGTCTAATTACCAGTTCGCAGATTTACATTTTTCCAAAGACCAATTAAAATCATATCGTTCAGACATTATTAATGATTCTTACTGGCAGGAAAGCTTTAAATTATTGCTAAGTAGAGGAAAATGAAAAAAACGCTCAACCTGCCTATAAACGTTAAATAAGCCTTAAATAAGGAAAGAGCAAATAAAGCGGAGAACTGGTTGCCTTGATTCCTTTTTTTGCTACAGGTCTCGATATAATCGAATTAGGTTTCCCGCAGTTGTCGACGCGACTTAATTACCTGGTATTTACGAGACAGCTACACGAAAATTATTTCTAATATTGTACAAACTCGGCTCGCTCGAGGGCACTCCTCGAGGCTACGATTCATCGGTGGTAACCGAATATCGGCCACTTAAAATCGGTTTTTAGTCGCAAAAGTGCCACTCGATCGGCTGCGCGGATCCAACGAGTGAACTTTTCATTCAATTGGAGTAGAATTTCGATGAAAAGTTTGACAGATTTCGTTAGCATTGATCACGTTTCGAGAGTAATGGTTGTTTAATTGTAGGATTAATAGCTGAAATATATGCTTTCGATATATCGGTGAGGGAGGAAGCTTCATCGACTACCCCAAACAATCACACGAGAATCAAACTAAAATAATTCCTTGCTATCGAGACATTAATAAAGCAGGAAGCTTCTTCGACTACCCCAAACAATTATCAAGAAAGTTCTCCATAATCATTGTTGTATCTGGGCTGATTTGTACCTGAAGTTGTCTTTGGTAGTTAGAAGTGCAGTTAACTTTGAGGGGGATTAGGACACAACTATAATATTCCGAACCAAAGCACATTTCAACTAGTTAACTATTCGCAGCCTCTATCAGATTACATCCTACTAACAGAAACGCCAGCGTACTTGAGCGATGAAACGATGAAAACGGAAAAATTAATTAAAAATTAATTGAAAGTCTGTTTTTACTTTCATTACTACTATTACAAAATTGTATTTGTTTAATGTGCTGACACGTACAGAGTATTATAGACGTGATTCGGTCATTGTACAATGTAACTGTGAAGTAAAAACGATACGAAATTCCAATGTAAATAGACTAGCAAAATAAATATTCATAAAAAATGTCCAAGAAATACATTTTCTAAATACTTCGTTCTTCTCGATCCTCTGCGTTGAAACAAGCGACTAGAATTTAACCTGTGCTTCTCGAAATGGTTCTGCAGTGCCTCTTGTACGACTGAAAAAATATTAACCTATTATAAGATATGCTTAATTAATCATCGATGAAAACTTATTTGTACAAGAGAAACCGTCGAGAAGAATAAAATGTAAAAGAAATTAAAGAGTGATTAATATCCACTATTTTTCTGAACCGGACGATATGAATTAATAAAAATCATCTTAATTATTAAATTAAACGATTTAGATGTTAAAGATAAATGGTTGTTGGAGCCTATCTGATCTTTGAGATCATTCAAGTTCGTATAAAACATTTCTGATGTTGTTACAATCAAAGAAGATATTTAGAACGATTAGAAAATATTAGTTTTAATAAAAATAAAATTACGTCGAAATAAGTGTTGAAAAACAGTATATCAGTAACCTTGCAGCCTAACACGAAAGTTCTATAAAAAAAAAGTATAAAGAAATTCTTATCAAAATTCTTACAAAGAACTGCCCCCTCCCCTAATTTCTGTAAATTAATATTCTGTATCGTACAAGTCACCCTCAAAACAACCCCGGACACTCAGCCCTAAATAAATTACCTCTTAACTTCATTGGTGGGTATACCTAATGACTGGTGAGGGGTTTACACGAAAGGGGATTCCTTGAGAACGGTCACGTGTTCTAAATACGTCGATAAGCTTCCTGATATAAGACGATCCGACGAATCGCGCGAACGAAGACGTTTAATCTGTAATCGACGAGACAGTGGACAGGGAGCTGCACTGGCTGGCCCCAGAATCATTAGCGTCGAGCTCCGGCTCGGAAGATTTCTTGTCAATTAGTTGTTCGTACGGTCGATGAGCCTCGACCGTCTTCATTCGATTGCTGTCGCGTCTATTTCCAAGACCACCGCATCGACACTTCCTCTTCCTCGACCTTCTCTTGCAACCCCTGCTCCTGCGTCTCCTTTTATAGCGCCTGCTACTCCGCCTCCTCTTGCAGCCCCTGCTTCTCCTCCTTCTGGACCTTCTCCTACTGGACCTTCTCCTGCTGGACCTTCTCCTGCTGGACCTTCTCCTGCTGGACTTCCTCCTCATGCACCTCCTCCTCCTGCTGGATCGTCTCCTGGACCTTCTCCTGGACCTTCTCCTGGACCTTCTCCTGGACCTTCTCCTACTGGATCTCCTCTTACACTTGCAGCTCTTCTTCCGTCGTCTTCGTCTGCGTCGCTTCCTCTTGCACTTGCAACCCATTTTCCTCTGTCTTCGGCTGTTGCGACAGTGATCCAGCAGGCTGAGCTCCTGCGCGGCGATTTCCTGGCACTTGGTCTCGTTGGTCGTCGGCAGAACGTAATTACCGCCGTTTTTCTTCAAAATGCCGTACGACACGCCGCGCTTCAGGGCTGTCAGCATCTGGTCCCCAGAAACGGTACTGTCAGGGCTCGTTGTTGACGTTGACGCGTGGAATTTAGTGAAACATGTTTTCCACGAGTGACGTATGGCAAAATCTTTTTAGTAAAGAGTGGATGAAGTATTAAATTCATTGGTGTTTAATGCTGAAGACTCTGAATACGTTAGAAGAAATAAGGGTGGGTCTGAAAAGTTACCTCGAGGTAAAATTATAGTATAAAAGAGATTTTTTTTTCTTAAGTAGGAATTTTTTGAAAATTATCTATTTATATTTAGAATTTGTCAGACAACCCTCGTTGTTGTTGATGGTTGAAATATAGGGACGTCGAAGAACTGTAGGCTGTCGAAATAGTAACGTCATCGACTACAGAGTGATGGTAGTTCAAAATTCTATCTATTTAGGCCAAACACTGTCAATTCATCCAGTATTTGGATGTTTTAATATCGAGTCTTGCGGAAAATTCCATCAGTCGTGGAAAACATCGTCCTCGCTTTATGATAATCAGGCATTGTATGCGTGAAGATGAACTTTAGAGTTCTTCCATTCTAATAGAGACTGGGACGCGTGACCCCAGTCTTAGTAGAGTAGTAAACTCTCTCGAAATAGAACGATAGTTAAAGCGTTGTGGTTGGAAGAGGTAAACTAACCTGGCGGCGCGCCACTTGCAATGGAATGTCATAGACGGACGATATGTAGCGCAAAATCTCCCGCGACGAGGAGCCCCTCGCCTCGCGAAGATTTTTGATCGCGGAGACCACCAACGCTAGAGTTTTCGCCGATTCGCTCACCATGGTTGCAGAGTTTTCTGACTATTTTAAAAAACAATAATTAAAGTTAAAGAGAGAGAAAAAAAAAGGAGAAACTTCGTGTGAAATCTAAATTTTATTTTTATGTAATCAGAAACTGTGTAATCTAAAATTTGTCACGGTTATCATTTTTTTTAAATGATACTCTTGACGTAAACATGTCGACCAATCACGAACTGTTTATTAGCCATTTAGCGTAATCGTTAAATAATTAACAGTATTCATACTTACAAAGGTAAAGTGATAAGGAGTGGATTAAAAAGAATAATTTAATTTGACAGTAGAATTTTTTAAATGTATAGAATAACAAGTATAATTTCAAAGTGAATCTATACAGTAACTAGGAACAATCATTATGCAAATAAGTACGTATAGACAATTACTTTTCAAACTGAATGATTTTGAATGCACTTGAAGGAAATTTATTTCAATCGGTGACGCGTAAAACTTACGCTCCAAATGATAATATCGATGAGTTATGTCGTCAGTATACTTGGCTTAGAAATGACGTCGATGCGTCCTACTTTTCTGAGCTGACCATAGTTCAATACAACATTGAAGCGTCGCTCTGATTTTGTATTTTCAAAAAAATATGTACCAAAAAAGAATCAGGTATTGGGTTCAAATAATACCCAAGAAATTAAAAAAAATTCTAACTTATTTAAACAATTGTTCCGATGAATGATGCAATAATTATTTCTAGAATAACTGGTGCTTCCAAAAGCAAATTTAATAGAAAAACGAATTGCAATAAATTTTAGTCAAGGCCACGCAAAGACCATAATTGATTCTCAGAATGAAATAAAAAAGTACTGAAATTCAAGTTTAAAGAGACATTCTCACGCAATTATTCGTGAGAAGTATTGTTACAAAACAAGAAAGAGGAGGAAAAAAGAAAATAAGAAAATGCTCGAGGAACTGCTTACCTTAACAACGAATATAATAAACTGGCACGCAGATAATCTGCGAACCTTGTGCTTCCAGGAACCTTATTCATAGAGATACGATGTTCGATTCATAATTCGTTGATCTTGAATTCTTTAATGGGATATACGATAAATTTTTGTTCGAAATGATGAACCGAAAATTCTTTGCGTCACATTGCCGAAGAACGATCGACAAACGAGCATCGATGTTTACAAATGAACGATGATATATCGAACCCTTTCGATATCCGTGCACAGTGCGTTCTTTTAATAACCTGTCTTTGCTAAATTAATAACGTCATGATTTTGAAATAATTGAAGCCTTTGGAAAGGTTTGATGTTGGATATGGTTAAATGACGTGATGACTAATTACTAATTTTTGTTTTTTAAATAATTTTCTATTAAAAATTCCCTGCTGCAATTTACGTAACACGTATAACAATATTCTGTACAAAGTCGAGCATAGTACGTTCTGAAGTTCAATGACAGCCAACAAAAATAGATACTGTTTAAAGGAAAATTTGATTCGACGTCATTTTCCAATGTTTTTCAACGCAAATTTCACTTGGTACACATTAAAATATGTGTATTGTATTCAAGTATTAAAATTTGAACGTCCCATATTGCATACTCTTTTATTAAAAATTGATTTGTTTTACTGGGTGGTAGGAAAAACATAAAAACTTCAAAATCAAATGAAATGCTAGTATTCACTATACTATTGCAATTTTACAATAGGTACCGTTCAAACTGCATATGCAAATAGGTATGAAAAAAAGTTGGCAAGAAAATGTAATACAAATATGTCGGTAAGCCTATGGTTCGTTTGCTATTGGAAATTGTAACTTTGCAGGAACTTTTTATTTTGGAATCAAGTAAAGTGTGATCAATACATTCGTAGATGACACGATTAGAAAACTTTTCCATCCTGCACTGATATCAACAATATCCAGCAATACTAATCGAATATGATCGTACCAATAAAAACTTCCACGACGTGTTACTTATAATTGTAAATAGCTGCAATTAATCATAGCGGCGTTGATTGCTTTTCTCGCGAAACCGTTGTTTTCCACGTGATTTATAAGTCATTGCAAAATTCGATTTCTTAGAATTCTAGAGCACGAAGATTCAGTTTTCAGTCACGTGAAATTACGAAACACTGTGTTCTACAAAAAAAAAAAAGTAACGATTGGAGTTACTCCGAACAACTAGAACTTCCAGTTCATAAATATTCGATGGTCGACGACGTAAACAAATTAACGAACAAATGCTACGATACCATTAAATTGGAAATAATCATTGAATGATTGTACCGTAACCTAACCCAGACCTAACGCAGACTATTTTTATCGTGCATCCTCATGTTTTAATCATTTGTTTTCTTCTTTCAACGTCATTATATCAGGACGAAAAGAATCATATTAAAATACCAGAATTGTTATCGTGTTCATTATATCTTCGTGACGATACGACCAATCGATTAGTGAGCTTTTTTCCACTTGTATTCGATTACAGCGCGATCAAAACTTTCTGAAATTTACAGACCAGTTCTATGGTAAAATGTTACATTAAAATTCATTTGTTTCTAATAAATTACAGTCAAATTTCCCATTATTCAAAGTTCAGTGTGCTATGAAATCCTGTATTACAATTCAACGATTTACGTTAATATAGGTCTAAACAAATGTTATTTTATTATATAAATAAAACATTAACGTTCTCCAAATCTCCCTTTTTTATAATCAAATTATTTACTCCATACAGTTTCCTCCTATAACTTTAATAAAAAAAAAAAAAACATTTTTTTAATAGCTTCGTACCCTCACGAGACATTTAACAATTCCCATTTTAAACGAAGCACCATATTGAAACGAAAATTGACTGTTGTATAATATTCAAATAAAAAGAGCTATCTACTTCCGTTTGCAGATGTGTATATTCCACGTGGCCGAGGGTCCATTCATTGAAAAATTCAACCAATGCGTAACCCATGGGTTTTACACGGAACCCTGGCAGGAGCAGCTGTACGTGTCCCTCAGTTTAATTTTCATGTTCCTGTTACCTTTAGTCATCCTTATCGCCACATACGTTTCTACTGTGCTCACAATTTCCCGTAAGTATATTTTCCAACGATATCTACGGACACTGCACGTAGGCTCTTCACCTATGATTTTTTTAGAACGATTGCTCATTCTACGTACTGAATCATTCAGTTTTGTACGTATTTTCTTAACATGCGTGGTGTGTCTGTATTTTTTAACAGCTTTTTTTGTAGCTGATGGCATAGTAAGTATAAAAGGTTTTCTAGAAGAGAAGAGAATTAAAAATAATATCCTACAGCCCTTTATTTCTACCCACTACATGCGGCTTGAATTTTTAATCTAAAGACCGAGTAATAAGATTAGTAGTTTTCTAGAGATACGTACATGTAATATATAGTTAAATACAATAATTAACCCAGATTATTAAAATACTCGTTTTCTAAGTGAACCAGGAGTTCCGATTTCTATATAATTCCTGCTACTGTGGAAACCAGAAATTATTTCGTGGAACGAGTAATTTTGCATTTTCTCATGTCATTGGAATAACGATAACGTTATCCTTTACGACATTTATTAATGGATATATTTGAAACTTCAAATGAGACTCATACAAACCCGTTCAGGATTTTGAAAATAAGTCTGGGAAATAGTTAATGATACATGAAATTTGTAAAAAGTGCAATTCGAATTATTAACAATTTTATAGAATGCCATTTACGTATTTGTTACATATTTTATTTTCATTTACTTTCGACAGATTTTCACTCACACGTTCACTAGTCGCTTCGTGTATACATAAAATAATATATATTTACTATTTTTAAAATATATTATCGTTCAAGAAGTGTGAGTCATTCGACCAACATTAAAAATAAAATCATTTTAGGTAGCGAGAGGATGTTCAAACTAGAGTTAAGCAACAATAACGTGCGGAGCATGAATGGAGACCTAAACAGGCGAAAATTGATGCATCGAGCGAAAATGAAATCTTTGAGAATCAGCGTCGTCATCGTGGCCGCCTTCATCGTTTGGTGGACTCCGTATTATGCGATGATGATAATCTTCATGTTCCTTAATCCAGACAAACACGTATGTCCTTTGTGCTCTTAATGGTAACCTTAATTGTAATCAATATTTGCATGCAAACTTCAACGAAACTTTCGTACTTTACTTAAGAAGAGTTTCTTAAGAGAAAACAGACATGCGTTGGCTTTGATCATTTTAAAGTTTAATGGCTCTCACGACGATTCCCGCGCAGCACTGCTTTGAAGTGCGGTAACCGAGCACGAGTGACACGAGACGTATTGTATCCCTGAAGTATTTTGTTCACTCTGTTTTCCGAACATGTGATTAGGTCTAAGCTGAAAATAACAAATAACTAGGGGTGTGCAGGATTCCCGAAAATATTCGGGATTCTCGAGTTTATACGGGATTCCGAGTTGATTCGAGATTCTCGAGAATACACGAGATCCCGCAAAAATCCGGGATTCCCGAGAATGTACGGGATATAGAATAATATCTGGGATTTCCGAAAGTGTTGTTATTCTTGAAAATTTCAGCAATCCGAATGTACGGGATTTCGAAATTCCGGGAATTCCGAACATTTATGGGATCTCGAAATTCTCACGAATCCCGAATGGTTTCGGGATCCCGGAAATTCACGGAAATCCCGGATGTATTCGGGATTCTGAAATTCTCGGGATTCCATCCCGATCCCGGGAGGAATTCCCGTCCCGACCGGGATCCTGCACACCCCTACAAATAACACATAAATTGAATTAAAACTCTAACAGTACGTAAATCACTCATCCTGATTTTGTCACGTACAGTCGACAAGTACCGAAACAGTATTTGTTCCCAACAAGGTTCCCACATTATCGATTAGGCATTGTACACTGTGTACACATCGGTTTATAATGCCTGATACGCGCAACGGATGATTTAACGAGCTCGTGATATTTTCAGCTTAGCGAGGAATTACAAAGCGGAATCTTCTTCTTCGGCATGAGCAACAGTTTAGTAAATCCTTTGATATATGGCGCGTTTCACCTATGGCCGCGGAGGAAGCGTCAGAGATCCTATTACAGGTAAATTGGTAGAATTAATTCCTTCGTTGAAACATGTTCATTGTTCGCGTCACATCTTTATAAAAAGAACGTCGTCGCAGCAGTTTTGAGAGACGGTGGGGATAACCGCGCGTCTCTTAGAGGGGGTATTGTCACGCCACTTAGAGAGGGTTCACTTTGAAAACAATTTGACATTACCTAGGACAACGTAATAATTAAGTGGCAAAGAAAGAAACAAGCAAAAAGAAACTTTTCTTCTAAATGTCATATTGTGTTGTAAAAGTGCACAGACATAATAATCTAGTGGAGGTAGGATTGAGAAAGGTTTCTAATACTGGATAGTTTAAATTAGGTATACATTGTAACTCTGTGACTTTATATTCAATCATTTATGATTGCAGTTGAAGTAGTAATATTTATTCTTCATCTTGTTAGGTACTACTTTCTAACTTGATCTCTTATGTGACCCAAGTCTTAACCTGATGGCCATTACAATTTATCTACACACACGCAGTTCGATAAACAACAAATGTTGCGTATCATTGCTCCATTAACCGAGCATAAGTGTACTTGGCAATTATTATAAAAAATCCACTATACAATGTTCACCTTAAAATAGTATAAATATCCTCTGGAATATTAATTTCGTGTACGTCGTTTGTTTTACGGTTTTCAGGGAGTTATCTACGGTACAACGACGACTTACGCCATCGATCACCAGCGACAGTAGCTACAAACGCGATCCACGAGTTACCATCTTATCGAAAAATACTTCGAACACTAGTATTTGAACAAAATCAAACCGCGTAGGAACGAAATTTTCAAAACAAAACATTTTCCCATCGAACATTCAGACTAAGAACGGACACATGTACATAGCATTATTATAAAATAGGCTATATTATTTTTTCGGAGTTTGGTGCGGAACTTTGAATGTTAATTTATATACAGTGTGTTTCATGCCAACGAGTTAAAAGTATTCTTGCGTACGTTGAACATAAGTTAGGATTGTTAAGTTTGTATTATGTTCGTAATTTTTTACGAATTACTTTTCTTGCAGAGGAAGTATCGATCTTATACATAAACTAATTATAAATAATGATGTAAGTAGACGGTTCGAACAAAAATAAATTTAGTTGTTGACTCTGTAAATATTAGCAGTTAGTGTTGTGTAAATGTAAAGTGACGATAGATGCGGAATAGATAGTCTGAAATAGTTGTTTCATTAAGTGTTAACAATAAGTGGATGAACCTAGGATATAAGGATATTATAAACATTAAAATATATCTATATTAAACATGATTAACTGTGCATTGTAAAATATGTATAACACGTTTTTATACGAAGATTTCAATTAAATGCATTTTTAGTAATATTTTAGAACGAAACGCATAATTTATTTTGTATTGTATTACATTACGTGTATTATACCTGTTAAATTTTGAAATTGTGATTTCTTTCCCTCGTTTCATTTTAAATATTTATTTTTCCATCAGCCAATACATTTAAATAGACTAGTATTGATTTTTCTTAACTCTAACTGTCAACTTTTTAAGTGTTTGACCTTATTCTACTTGGGCATGTGGTTTTTTATCTTGATCAAAAATCGAAGTATCTTTTAGCCTCGTTGATCCAAATGCCCTAATTTTACGCCGCCCGCATAGATATTACTTGTTATCATTTCCTGGTTATCAAGACTACATAAGGAAGTGCTCCATTCGATTCAGATGAAAGTAATTGTTGGCTCATAGCAACGGAACAACGTCGTAGGTAGGTAGTTTAATTAACTATCATCTTTGTACGGTAGTGACAAAAAGAATACTGTTAACAACGTTATCCTGATTGACAGGTTTTTCGGTAAATAAAATAAAACAGTGTTTGTAAAATTGAATTATTAATCACAAATTTGATTACTCAGTTTATAGCGGGTTGTATTCACTATTCGACATACGAGGTAACAAAAGATATTTTCGGCTGTTTATTGCTTCGACATACGAGGTTAAACAAAACGTGTCTTTTGCTGTTCACACGCCAGTACATATAAATACATGTATCCCTGTAACGCATACCGGTTTTTGTGTACATTGCTAGGTTACTACGCTCAACAAGTACAATAGAAATTACGTGAACTAATTAGGAGACAAAGAGGTATAGATAAGAAAAATTTCGCGGAATAAAGCAACAAGTGATTGGTGCCCAATTTGACTTAATATTAGGTTGTCCGAAAAGTTTCTTTCGTTTTATTAATAAGTAATACATACACAATATTTTATGTCTAATGTTACATTACTGAATTGTGTACGATTCATTTTGCTCCATTACTGTTACAACATTAACATCTGAGAAATTAGATTGTCTATTAATATAAACACTGCCACACAAAATAACCGAGGTTGGGACAACCTAATACTTGAGAGAAAATTAAGTGAAATTAATTCTGAAATTTCCAAATACAAGTTCTGTAAATTGTTCCTGTAATGATTCTGTAGACTTCCTAAAGGAACGTCAAAATTTTTGAATTAAGAATTACAAGCTTCAATGTATATTTTCCAAAAACAATTGACGTATGACAAGGTATTTACATTTTTAGTATTGCATTCTCGTTCTTTATTTATTTGTTACGTTCGATACATATACAAATAATTATTTTGTATATTTCTTTTGGAATAATCGAGAATATTTGAATAAAATGTTATTTATTTCTTTCATTTACTACCAGTATATTAACATTCAACTATTGTTGAAAGTTTCATCGAATTACCAGTCATTGCAAAAATTGATTTTACACTTCCCACTTACCTTCGTTTTTAACCAAAATGGCACAGTAAAGAAGACACTTACATTCGCGCTTCACCAACTTCCATTTTTCAGATAACTAGAACAATGGAGCTACTGATCACCACCGTGGCAATAGTTTTCTTGGCATCCTCGAATGTTCAGACCTGGCCTATCGACGATAACTACAATAACAACATAACGATACACTCATTTGATATGACGATTGGCAGGAATTACATCGTCTCCGACTCTGTAACTCGGTTAAACCTAGAAAATTACGGTATTGTTTACATCGAAGAAGGAGCTTTCGACAAGGTTCCAAATTTACAACACTTAATCCTCCAAGGAAACAAGATACCTTTGGCGGATTTGTTCTCTTTCGGCCAGCACTCGATGATCAGTTATCTCGTTCTCAGCGATCAAGTTAACGATCACTCGGACAATAGTATGATACCGGTAAACAACGCGTATCCCAGTCTTCAAATATTGGATTTAGGAAACACCAGCTCTACGCGCATACAAAGTGAACTGCGAAATCCGTTTCCAGCATTGAAGTACCTCGATCTTTCGAATAATAGAATCTACGACGTCGACTTCATCGGTGAACACATATCAAAAACATTACTATATCTTTACCTAAATGGGAACGAGCTCGAACGAGTTGCATTGAACAAATTTACCCATTTATCTATGTTAGATTTGGAGGGTAACGAGATCGGGACGATAGGTGATAACGATGGCCTAGACCTGACAGGTTTGAAGGGTTTAGTTTATCTCTCCGTAGCCAATAACAAAATTGTTTCCATACGTAACGATGCATTCAGAGACACGGTGCGACTTGAGAACTTGGACATGTCCATGAACTCTTTATCGAGTCGCGACGTCGCGGGAATCGAGAGTTTGAATTCTCTACGCGTTTTAACGTTGGATTGTAATTTGTTCGATGACGTTCCAGCGATACCCGTAAATGTAATTTCGCTGTCGATGAATTACAACAGGATCAAATTTTTAAAGGCGGGCGAGTTTTCGAAATTGTCAAACTTAAGAACACTGTCTCTGGGTTGGAACATGATCTCGGAGATCAATTCTAACGCGTTCGGGGCGCAAGAGATAGAAGACCTGCGTCTAAACGACAACGAGTTGAGTCACCTGCCGTATGGTTGGCACAGTTCTTTGAGACAGCTTCGGTATTTGGACTTGTCGGGGAACAAATTTACATTGCTAGAATCGGCTGTCTCTACATCTGCCGCCATGCTGGAAACCGTTTACTTTGAACGGAATCCTCTCAAGTACGTCAATTCGAATGTGTTTGAAAGAATGTTTACGAATGCGACGGTCTTTTTGACAGCTGAACGCTCTCCTCCGTTAAGTAAATGTAGTCGATAAGTGGACAATCGAAAATTCAGAAGAAACAATAAATAATAAAATTAAATTTCTACATAAGTTGAACCATTGTTAATAGATGAGTGATTTTAAAAAAAAGTTTCAGTTGCACTACCAAGGGATGTATGTAATTCAAACTCATTTTGAGATCACTCAGCTATTAACAATGGTTTTACTTAAAAATACTTAGAAATTGTACTCTAGGATTAATTTTATCGATAAATTAATTAACTCCCCTCTCTGTAATTGTAGTAATATAGTTGTGTGTATGATAGATGTACGTTAATCTTTGTCAGTTTATTGTTAAAACAATGTATAAAGAGTTAAAAGGATTTTAGATTTACTACAAACGAATTAGTAGCGATATGTCTCTAATATCAATAGAATAAATGAAAATAAAGGCTACCAATTGCCAAGAATATGAATGGACAATTTCTTTCTGTTAAATTAGACATAAAATAAATGTAAACTGAGGAATCATACACGTTGGACATTTTCGTAATAAATACTAAGACTTTATCGCTAAAGATCTCTAATTTCCTTCCAAAAGAAACGTAATAACAAATCGTTAGAAGTGAAAAACGCTTGGGCGGATATTTGCCGACATACGTCCGCAAAGGATACTGATTTTAATACTAGTGGCGCCATCGGCGGGATAACGCCCAAGTTTGTAGTGAAAATAGTTCGTACCATTTCTATAAGATGACGCCACTGATACTTTTTTTAGTCAATTAATCTTTATTTTTCATAAATACATAATTATTACGATTCCTTGCATTATAATAGTATAATATAAGAGTCAATATGTCAAATTTATCACTTTTATGATTAGTTATTCAATTTAGCAATAATTATCGACCCTTTAGTGGCGTCATCAATGGCAAAACGTCCAAGTTAGTAGTGAAATTAGTTCCCACCATTTCTATAAGAGAACGCCACTGATATCTTTAATAAATTATTCTTTATTTTTCATAAATACAATTACGATTCTTTGCTTTAGAACATTACAATATACTATTCTACTATATTATTTAAACATTTATCTATTTTTACATATGTATCCAAGTCTATAACATTAGACTGCGAACCTATAATCACTATTTGCAATAAACGTAACGTAAGCATATTTTCCCTAACAGTAACTTCAATTTAAATAAAATAATAAATGTATAAAATAATAAAATAATAAGAACATGTGTTGATATGACAAATTTATCATTTTTATGAATAGTTATACAACGTAACAATAATGTACCAACAGTGGAAATTATCTTCACTACAAACTTGGACGTTTTCCCATCAATAACGCCACTGATATTAAAAAAGAAGGTGTATTTCTTAGCACGTTAGATTCGGCTGTTCTGTTCAATATAATCTTTATCGTAACAAAGGTGTCACTAATAAGTAGTGCTCACAACAAGTTTTGTTAAATATTTGTTAAATTTGTTGAATCATTGTGTAAGAAAAGTCGCGTGCAATTTGTGTTTCTCTTATTCTTATTAGACCATTCGGAATATAACCTTACCTGAGTTCACTATTGCACAAGGACGAAATATTCAAAGCATGTTTACATTGTTTATCAATTTATACTGAGAATTAAAATCGTTTGTCATTTCTTTTATTCATTAATAACAATGAGTTCCTAAGAAATTGAATCTAATTCACGTAACATAATCGTTATGTTATTTAAAAACATGTTATGAAATGAAAATACCCAATAAAAAGGCAAGGTGTCGACTGTTAAACATAAATTAACATTATTTCCTTACTAAACACTTTTTGGCACTTGAAGTATTTTTATTTACAATCTACAATTATTCTGTGTTATTAATTTATAATTTTGTATTGAATACTTAATATTGGATAAATTTGAAATAAATGTTTTTCAAATACTCAGAATAACATTCTGATACATTAATTAAAGTTTTCTTTGCTGTAATAGTATTTGAAAATGACTGCTGATATTTTGAGTCCTAAGCCAAAAAGTACACAACCTCTAAAAAAGAGAAAAATAGAAATAAACTGTATATCTAATGATGATTTGAGTAATAATGTTCAAACATCTCAAGAGACTCACAATAACAAAGAATGTGTAAATAAAGAAACACTGAAGTCACCAAATAAAAAAGACATTACCAATGAAAATGTTCAAACTATTAACAATAACCAAAATGTGGTAACTAATGTAACAGATAATACAGAAAATGCAAAGATAAAAGAAACTCATAATAATAATGATAGATTATCAAACAGTAGCCAGAGATCATTCATTAGTATTCGTAAACTAGAGGATTTAAGATTTATTCCTCCAAAAAATACAGAATTAAATGAGTTAATTGATGTAAAATCCATTAAAGCAGAAAGTCCTGACTTATTTAGTCCTTGTACTTTAAATTCAAATTCGGTAGTTAAAAGCATATCTGAAAATTATTATCCGAATGAAAATAATACTCCTAGTAAAAGAAGAAAAAGGAAAATTAGCAATAGTGATTATGATCAGTTATCTGACATACTTAAATCAGAACTATATGATGCTAATGTATATGACATGGAACCTATTGATATGTTACATGATTTGGATTCAGTAATGGACTTTGAAGAAACTAAAATATCATCAGAGTTTTTATCTTCAATAACCAATGATACTATGCAAAATGAACAGAATATAGAAATGTCCAAAGATCCACAAATAGATCCTCTTTTTATTGCTAATAGTGATGTACAAAGTACAACCAATGAAGATATGGATATTAAACAAATAAATAACCTAACCGATACTAAATATAATTTGAGAAAACATAAAACATCAGATTCGATCAACACTGATGAAAGTATAAATGATGAAGCCTATCACACTATAAAATATGTCCTAGGAGAATTAGACATTCATTCAGATGCAGAAAATGAAGAAAGCTTAAAAAATGCTACAAAGGTAACTACAATTTTATTCAAAATATATTTTAATTATTTGAAATTTTCAATTTTCAGCATCATTTCATTGATCTTTATTATTTTAGAGATTATATGATCTGAAAGTACAAATAATACATGACATACCACCACAACATAAAATTGAACATACAGCAGGCTCAAGACCATTAACAAAAGAAGAAAGGCACTTATTTTTAAAATATGGACCAATAAAAAATGGTGTATTTTCACCCAAGGAAGATGAAACTATCAAGAATAATTGGAAAACATTCTGTAAAGTATGTCTGATCAATATTGCTGGTTAATCCTTTAATTAACAAAATGTTTTATACACAGATTCATAAATGGAACCCTGAATATGTAAAACCATTTCTTTATATGAGGCATGGTGGTTCACAATACTTTATAAAAAGTATGATAGAGAGGCAAAAGTTTGTTCAATTCTTAGCAAATGGATTACCATGGAGGACACTGCACAGTGTACATCGAAGATTTAGGAGCATGAATGAAAAATATGCAAAATCATTTAGAAGGTATAGCATTAAATATTTCTGTACTAATCAAATATCAATTTATTATAATTAAAGTATCGACTATATAAATATATTACAATCACATATTTTTTGTAGATACACAGTACAAGAAGATGAACAAATTTTGACATTCATGAAAAATAAACATAGAAGAAAACAAAACCACAAATTATGTGATATAGCTAAAACCTTGGGACGTACAAGTCAGTCAGTTTGGTTACGTTACCAACTTCTTAAAAAAATGCAGAAAAGAATTACAGACAAACGTGAGTTCTTCATAAATATGTTATTGTAATCCTTATACCAATTCATTTTTAAAAACAAATTATTGAATTTTATTGTAGCATTAACAGAAGTAAAGTGGACATTACCTTTGATTGGTACATTTATAGAAACTATCATGAATGTAACTCTATCTGAAACAGTAGAAGATTTGAAGGATGCTGTCCTTCCAAGACCGGTTTGGTTAAAGATACAGGAAAAACTAAACATAGATCACAATGTACTGAAAGTATTTTGGATGCACCAATTGCATATGCAATTGTTTTGTCCTGAGCCTATTTATTTAAATGATATAAAAATAAAATTAATTGAATAGTAAGTTCTGTACTGTTTTATCGTTTAGTATAAAATTTGTAATATACATTGTACATGACAAGATTATTATTGCAGCATGTACGGAAAAGGAATCTCGAATACTCGAGAAATACTATGGCCGAATGTTGCAAAATATTTCGAGGGCGTTACTACTGTCTTTTTATGTAAAGTATTTTTTCATCTTGTCAAAAAAGCTATTACGAAAATAGGTACAAACGACTTTCTTGGTAAGTTTACAAACATCAAAAGTCATGAATATTAAAAGCTTTTGTTGCAATATAGTGATACTAACCTTTCATTTTTCAGATATTGTGAACCACTTGTATTTCGATAAAATAAGTGACATAAAGAATGATGTAACTGATAAATTTCTTCCTAGACTATCTTATACTGACGGGAAGGTTAAAATTAAAGATAAAGATATGAGCGACAATGTTGATATGGAGTAAGATATATTAATTCATAAATTAAATAAAAACATTATATATCTCATTACATCATTTATTAAACTGCATTATTTTCCAATATGACGTTTCTTAAAATTAATAATACATTTCTTGATGTCTACGATAAAAAGGAATTTTTGTTTATATTTACATTTATTTTTAAAAAAAGATTACACTTCATTGATACCTATACATTTTACATACAATCCAACGATCTTTTCATGCAATTATAGGATCTAAATTTAAACTGTGTTCTTCTTGGATTCTTTTTCCAATGCCTTTTCCTTTGCCCTTTGATACAGAGATACAAGCTTACCTTCTTTGGCAAGCATCTTAAGCAATTCCATTATCAATGGGAGATAATTGTGTTTTCTTCTAATATTTTCGATCTGATATCGTTTAGATTTTCGAATCTCTTTTTCTATTAGTGTCTGTAAACGCTCAAGCTCGGCTGGATCACAAACATTCGCTTTTTGTCGTTCGTATAATGTTTTTCTATCAGTCACGATCGCCATTAAATTAAAATGGATTTCTCCTTCATTATATCTAAAAATATTTTTTAGTGAACATATAAATGAATGCAAAAAAAAATTCAAGCATTTAATATACCTACTTATTTATTCTTTTTTGTATTATTGGCTTTGCTGCTTGAACCCACTGTTCTCCAAGTGGGCATGGACCTAGATCCATTGGTCCATCTTTCAATCCATCTAACTCATATAAACGACCATCAATTGGTACATAACTTACAAAGTGAAAAACATCATCATCTTTAGATGCCTTTTTTGAATCATATTCAAATAATGTTTGCCTGTAAGAAGTTATGTTTATTTTTAGTACAATGTGAGTAATTTTCATTCAATATTATTGTATATATAGTTGCTGCATAGGAAGTACCTTGAAAAAGAATTATGTACTTCTCTTATTACATCAGAATTACTAAGAGCAAGTCCTCTCATATTAGCATCAAAGCTTTGACAAAAATTTTTAAATTCTTCCAAATTTGGCCCCAACAAAATATCAGAATGCTTACAATTTAACAATACGCTTAATATTGCTTGTGTTGCACATGCATTATTAATCACCTAAACGGAAAAATTGTGAAAATGGTATAATACATGAACCTATAGTTATTATTGTATGTACCTGTTTTGCAAAAAATATTTTGTCCAACCTATTATCTTGAACAACATTTCCAGATGGTTCATCATCCTGAACCCATTTGAATAAAAATATCAAACCATGTATAGGCCTTAAAAAATTATTATTGAACACTTGATGTAAACAAGCTTACGAGTAAGGTTATGTTACACAAATTTAATACTCACTTCAAATTATCGAACTGATCATCATCCAAACTCCATAATTCTTCTACTTGAGCTCCTTTAACACCTATAAATGATAACACACTTTACAAATATATGCCTTTTATAAATAAAACATTTCAAACTGTAAGTGCACGAAGCAATTATCATCAAAAGCAGTCCTCTTTTGACATAAACGTATACGAATCATTTTCGTGCCGATAAAGAGAGTATACGATAAATTTATATAAAATAGATCAAAGTTTACCAAATTCTTTGATTAATTCCGTAAAAACACCAGGATCGCTTTCGATGAGACACCAATTGCCCGCTGAGTCCGCCATTTTTTATTTATTATACACCATCGCCAGTTTCGCCCAGTTTCACCAGTCACCAAAAGCTACAAGCACAAAGTAGTTGTCACACATACAACTAAATCGAATAAATAGATTATTGCATCAAACTACAGAACCGACTGACATGATAAACATTCTAAGAGGGCGCAACGCCTGAGAAATATTGTTGGAGACATCTGTATTGTAAATTTAAAAAGAATTGTAAACATTTGAAAAAGTAAATAAATTAATATAAAATATTTTTTATATTAAAGAGTAAAGGAAAAGGTATTCGAAAATGAGAACAGAAAAATATAAAAAAAACTAGAATTCAATAAACTTCAATTTTTAAAAATGAATATAAATATCAACAAAAATTATGTCTTATTAGGGTTGTTAAAACATGTATTATTATTGCTCAGTAACATCATACTGAAAATTTATACAGGTTATTAAATAACATATACAATATTTTTATTTAACTTTCTAATATATCTTATCTTGACTTTTGATTATATCTTATTTGGAATCAATTGTCACTTGTATCTTTATCTATAATTTCGACATTTCTATCATTATAAGATAGTCTAGGAAGAAACTTATCAGTTAATTCACTTTTTATATCATGTATTTTATCAGTATACAAGTAGTCCACAATATCTGAAAAATAAAAAGTTGATGTCATTATTACATGACAAAAGCTTCTAATATTTATAATTTTTTTTATATATTCATAAACTTACAAGGAAATTCATTTGTGCCTACTTTCACAGTGGCTTCTTTGACAAGATAAAAAAATACTTTACATAAAAAGACAGTGGTAACACCCTCAAAATATTTCACAATATCTGACCATATTATTTCTTGAATATGTGAGATTCCTTTTCTATAAATGCTGCAACAAGATCTTAATATATACACCATGTATTGTCATATGTTATATATTTGTAACTTACCATTCAATTAATTTTATTTTTATATCGTTTAGATAAATAGGTTCTGGACAAAACAATTGCATATGCAATTGATGCATCCAAAGTAATTTCAGTATATTGTGATCTATGCTCAGTTTCTCTCCTATTGTTAGCCAAACTGATTTTGGGAGTACAGCATCTTTTAAATTTTCTACTTTCTCAGATGATGTTACATCCATAATAGTTTTTATAAATGTACCAATCAAAGGTAAAGTCCACTTAATTTTCGATAATGCTGCGATAAAATTTAATATTCGTTTTTAAGACAAAAAACCATCAGGATCATAATTATGTAATTACGAAGAACTCACGTTTCCTTATATGGCTTTCCTGCATTTTTTTAAGAAGTTGATAACGTAACCACACAGAACGACTTTTACGTCCCAACATTTTAGCTAGATCGCAAAAATTTTGATTTGTTTGATTTTCACGTTTATTTTTCATGAACAATAAAATTTGTTCATCTTCTACTAATGTGTACCTGGGAAAATATATTATTGCAATAGATTTATATAACTATAACTTACATTATAATTATAAAATTATATATAAACAGTACATAAACATTTAACTGTATACCTTTTAAATGTTTTTTCATATTTTCCATTCATACTTCTGAATCTTCTATACACACTGTACAGTGTCCTACCTGGTAATCCATTTGCTATAAACTGAATAAATTTTTGTCTTTCTGTCATACTTCTTATATAATAATGTTTTCCATTTCTCATACGAAGAAATGGTTCTATATGTTTAGGATCCCAATTATGAATCTGTGTACAACAAATTTTGTTAATCAACAATATTACATAATGATACTGATGAAACATACTTCACAAAATGTTTTCCAATTATTCTTAATAGTTTCATCTTCATGAGGGGTATATGCATTATTTTTTATTGGTCCATGATTTAAAAATAATTGTCTTTCCACTTTTGTTAAATGCCTTGAGCCTGCTGTGTGTTCAATCCTATGTTGTGGTGGTATGTTATGTATTATTTGTACTTTTAGATCATACAGTCTCTAAAATAGTAGAAAATCAATGAATAGATATTTAAAATTAAAAGTATGATGTAATTAGAAAATATTTTGAATTAGAAATTTACCTTCATAGCATTTTCAAACATTTCTTTGTTTGCTATGTTTAATTTAATATTTAAGTCTCCAAGCACAGCTTTTGAAGTCATGTAAGTCTCATCATCATTTTCATCTTCATCATCATCATCATCATCATCATCATCATCATCATCGTCCTCATCATCATATTCAGCTTCATCTTCATCACTGGATTCTGATGTTATGTCTCTTGAATTATGTTCAGCTATTGTTAATGGATTTATTCCTTTACTATCAACATTTGCAATGGTTGTATTTTGCACATTGCTGCTCGCAATATAAAGAGGGTCTACTTGTGGTTCATTGGACAGTTCCATATTTTGTACCTTTGGTACAATATCATTGCCTGTTAAAAATAAAAAATCTGGTAATATTTTAACTTCTTGAAAGTTTACAACAGAATCTGTTCTTTAAACTAGTATTACATAATTTTTGTGTATGTTAGATAGCTGATCATAATTACCACTGTCATTTGCTTTCCTTTTCCTTCGTTTAATGGAAGTATCATCTTCATTAGGGTAATGATTTTTTCTTTTATGCAACATAGATGTTTCTTCTAACATTTTAAGACACATAGAATGTGGTTCAATTGAATTTGTATCTACATTATTAAAATTAAACATTTCAGAACTACATATATTTTCTACTTTAATGTTTTTTACATTTACAAATTCATGTAATTCTGTTTGTTCTGGGGAGGTAAAAGGTGAATCTTTTAATTTACAAATACTAATTGCTGAACTTTGACTATCATTTATTAATTTATTATTACTACAAGTTTCTATTACATTTGTATTTTCCACATTATTTACTAAATTAGATACTACATGCTCACTATTCTCATTTCGACAATTGCTACTAGCTCGCAAATTTTCAATGCAATCATTTTTTTTAATGGGAGACATTTTTACAAAATTTTGTATCAATATTTCTGTATTTTCTTTACTTGCACACACTCTATTATTATTATGTGCATTTTCAAATTTTTTAATATTATTATCTAAATCATCATCAGACGTATTGTTTACTTCTTTTGCCGCACCCATCGCGACAACTATATCAGAATCAACACTACCGCGAAGAATATTCAACCATGGTGATGCCATATTAATTCCATATAACACAGACTTAGAATAAGCTGATGGCGTCATCTCTCGACAGATGCTCCAAGTTTGTCGAGAAATAGTTCCAACCTGATTATTAAAAAATAACAAAAAAACGTTTTTCCAGGCTAATTTTAACATTATTATGGTTCTAGTATAATAAATAAGTTATGTTCTTAGCATATATTAAGCTGATATAATAAGTAGATTATGTAAAAATATGTAAAACTTTAGTTCACGATAAATTAGTTCAAAGAATACTCTTTGATTTAGTTTACCCCGTGAAACGCACATATGTATTTATTTATTTGAACATTTTATCGTAATTATTTTTCCTCTGGGTAACAGTATAACAATTTTAGTGCTATACTGTTCTATTGAGACATTTTCTACCACATATCGAAAGTATTATATTATTCGAAATAAAACATTTTTGAAATTTGAATTTCGACGAGAAATGGGGGTTGTTTCCATTCGCCGCCTAGCGGCGTAAGAAACGCAAGCCTCTCCGCGGCGTAGACGAGTCGTCCTTTGTTTCGTGGAAGCCGGCGCGATAAGACGTGTTTCGTACTGTCTGACTAATTAGGTATCTATCTTCTACCTGTTGCAATATAATCACCACTTAATTAGTAGTGATTTACTAATTACTAATTTAGTGAATTACTAATACTACTCTCGTTTATTCTCTAGTGGTCCTTTTATATCATTTCAATACACATTTAACTGTAAATTCAATCGATATAGTAAAAGACCGCGATCGTTTCGCGGTCTTTTCTCCAATTGGCGTCAATTAATATTTCGATTCTCTCAGTTAAATTACGATCTTTTGCGGGTTGTTCAAACTTGATCGTTCTTTTATTATAATATATCTGTATTTTGAATGAACAATCATGTCTTAAGTTAGTCATTTTATTCTGTTACAGAACATTGATGAATCTTTACCGGCAATTTCGTACCACCGACGCCATGATGCTTGTCTCTAATTCAAACAAAATTTCATCGAAAGTGGTAAAGTTTGTAACACATTTACTCATATTTTTATCGTCTCTTATACGAGTAGGTATCGGTCGTAAGTGTAATACGCGATTTTATAACGGATCAGTACTAACATAAAATTGAACAAAATTAATACAATCTTTTCGTAACTTCAAATTTCGTGACAATTCATAATGGCGTCGTGTCACTGTAGTTCGATCGCAATTAAGAATTTTCTAGCATTCTATACGATACATAGTCTGTTTCCTAGCTAGCGTCGCGTCGCCTAGCTTATTCGAAGCCTGATTATTAAAAATAACAAAAAAACGTTTTCATACTTCATTTTTAACATTGTTATGCTTTTAATATAATGAATATTATGTTCCAAACATATATTAAGCTAATATAATAAATTAAATAGATTATTCGAAAAATGTCTAAAATTGAGTTCACCATTCATCGCAATGCCGCGCAACGCTTCTGCGCAGCAAAGCGTTCGCCATTTGTCCGTGGAAGCTGGCGCGACAAGACGTGTTTCGTACCGTGTTACTAATTAGGTATCTATTTCATATCTGTTGCCATCTAATCGCTACCAATCGTTAATATTAATCTCATTTACTTTTTAATAGTGCTTTAATATAATTTCGATAGTCTTTTAACAATAAATTCAATCGATATAGTAAAAGAATTTCAATATCGGTTTCGCGGTCTTTTCTCCACTTGGCGTCAATTAATATTTCGATTCTCTCAGTTAAATTACGATCTTTTGCGGGTTGTTCGAACTTGATCGTTCTTTTATTATAATATATCTGTATTTTGAATGAACAATCATGTCTTAAGTTAGTCATTTTATCCTGTTACAGGTCGCTGATGAAACTTGAACGCCAATTCCGTTGCACCGACGCCATGATGCTTGTCGCCGATTCAAACGGAATCTCGTCGAAAGTGGTAAAGTTTGAAACTTTTTCAAACGAAATGGTAACATATTTATTCATATTTTTACTGTCTTTTGTGTGCATTGTTATCGATCGTAAGCGTGTTACATGATTTTAGAACGGATCAGTGCTGAGATGAAATTGAACAGATTAATACAAACTTTTTCTTTAGCTTAAAATTTCGTGACAATACAAAATGGTGTCATGTCACTGTAACTCGATCGCGGTTGTATATTTTCTGATTTCATACGATACACTTAATTTTTCGACAAATCTATCTTTACGAAGCTGACGCAATCGCGTTTCCGTTCAATTTTTGGTAGCAAGTTTTTTTAATTCACGTAGAATCTACGCGATTGTATATTAATATGGAAGTCTGAATAACTAATAAATTTTGATCTTGCAACGAGTCTTGTAATATTTATGAAAGTCGTAATATATCTTAGAATACGATAAAATCATGAACACTATTACAAGCCCAGTAACGAAATTTTTTGATATAACATATCTAATGATATTTGTCTATAATATTTCGTAACGCAAATTCTTGATGTAACATTTTTCATTATACTCGTGCGTAATATTTCGTCATTAAAATTGAGATTCACATTTGACGGAATGTTTATCTCTCGAAAGTTAGTGGGATCGTGTTTCAATAACAAAGGGCCAACGGTTATCGTGATTCTAGGAAAAGCAGTGTATTCTGCGACCACCACTCGAGAACGAGAAAAAAATACAATACTAGCATAGCACAAGGTGTGCTTGCTTCGACTTTGTTTGTCTTCTATCCCACTCTTTCTTTCAGGCATTGCTGACCGCGCGCAAGGCGGTCGGTAGAGTCAGTGTTTAACACGTAGAAGTCGTATTTGTTTCGATACAGAGTTGTATCGAGTAGATTTTCGTTTGGATTTTAGGCATACGGGAAATAAAATCAGTGTTTCTTGCGGATTGTAAATTCTGTCTAGAGCATCGCGGCTCTTTCAGTTATTTAATCGCGAGGTAGAGTCTCGGTTGTTCGCCGTCTAGAATTATTTTCGGTCGCTTGTTTTTTGTATTCAACGGAAATTGATCGATACCGGTATTAGAGTCAGTGCATCACTGAAGAGGACTATCGGACGATGCTGAATAAATGGAAAATGTAAGTATCTACGAATTCTTTATTTTATCATAGTTTGATACCTTTAAAATTGCAAGTGAAGAAATTGATCGTTATGTTTTGTGTTCTTTTACAGATTCTGTGCACCTCGTCCCATCGTTCGTGAGTCTAGCTGAGCCTAGCAGAGCTACTACGATGTCTGTTAACGAGGTACATGCAGATTTCAAGCCAACGATCGGTGAGTCGCATGGTATTTTGTTCCTCTGGTCCCCAATCATGTCGTAGGACGAAAGGTTCGAATCGACACGGGTGACTAGTTGTATACGTGGTCTTTGGCGAGTATAGTGACCGCGGGTATGCATTGCATAGCATACTCGCGAGTAGTAACATTTCTTGTTTTATTTCTTAGTTTAGGATAGAGTCTTCTTGTACACCGCGTATGAATTCAATCTTAAAATTTGTTTATTGACCACGTAATATGATTACATATATATTAATATATGTATACTGTACAGTTCAGTATATACAATTGAAAGATTTGTTTCTATATTTTTCAAGCAACAAGTTCAAATATAATTTTTGTTCTTGAAGTTTTACATGTATGTACAAGAAGGATGCTTCGCGATAGGTTGGCTCCTGTGTCAAAGTTACATGATTTGTACCCTTTGTACGATCTTTAAAAAGTATACTTTGACAAGGGAATCGCCTGATAGTAAATCAATATTCATATTAAATTTTCAAATTAAATTATATCATTGCCAAGTCCAATTTATTCTCTTTTTTGATAAATAATTTAATCTTGAATAAAGTCATATTTCTCTTTTTTAATTGAATTTTTCGATATCAATGCATACTCAAGTTTCACATTTTGAATTTTTATAAATTAAAAGTCGAGTCACTTTTACTGCAAATGAAACAGCAAAGAACAAAAGAATGCTAGGTCGCTTAGATCTTACTAATCACTCTTTCTATTTAGGATTTTCAGGCTTAATCCTTCCGTGTTCGTTGCCCAAACTCACTCACGTGCCCAGGTACTACTTGGGTGAGTGAAGGCAATGGGCACGATGACTTAGTTTATAATATTTATAATAATGATCAATGTGGGCGTTTGACACTGCTAACGTATCGTGCACGACGTACTTTCCACATGTGTGTGTGTGTGGTTAGGTTGTGGAATTGCGTCGTTTCAATTATTCCTTGCAATATACAAATCACATCATAATTTTAGATTTAAATTATTATTCATTACAATGAAATTCATTACAATTCTATTAATTTCTCTTACATAGCAATCTCAATAGAAAAATGACCAAGCAATACAATTGCGTGAGAGTTATTTGCATTATTAACATATAAAAATATACAAGAATATATAGAGTAGTAGCTTTTCAGTTTCATACTTTTTCACAGATTAAAAATAATTTGATTACGAATGCAATAATCACACGATACCAAAACGCAGTGGTCGTTAGCTTTTGTCAAATGATTTCAAGAACTGGTACGTACCTTTAGAGTGTGAATGTGTGTATGGCAAACTCGGGTGTCGGAGATGTCCCGGGACATCTCCCTAGTTTAGGTCGCGCCCGAGAGCCTTGATTGAGAATCGTGGAGCATGTGTGTTTGTGTGATTGTTTTGCTCTTTTTAAATATAGGGCTAGGTAGGTAGGTAACTTACCTTCTGGTGTGTATGTTAAATCTAAGTAGGTAGGGTCCAGGGCAGATCTCGTCACTTTAGTTTGAGTAGGTCGCGCAACGGTTGACGGATCTGTTACTGTAAGTGGATTCGAGGAATCGTTGCAATGACGATGCAAACGGAGCTTCTGTCCGTTTGTTTCTGTATTTGTTTTCGATTTTTCGGGTCTCGACTCTTAGAGTCGTTCTTTCGCGGTCGCGATCGTGTCATAGGTCCCTCGAAACGATCGTTCCCTCGAGGTTCTAGACGTGTGGTTCATCGGGTTGAACGTCCACATATTGCACGGAACCTCGATTCTAGCTATAAGTTTCAGATCGGACAATGCGTCCGAAGAAAGAAGAGGCTGTATGCCGAAGAGGCCCTGACAAATTGTCGCAAGAGTGGGCTGTAACGAATGGCTCTCCATTTTCGAATTCGAAGATGGGGACTCATTACTATTACTATTTGTCACTGTACTCGCTTGTAGTTGTAGTAGTTTGTTTGGGTCATATACCCCAACGTGGGAACTCATCATCCAGTGTCAATTGGGCAATCGCGATTTTCATTAGTGTTGCGAAATGGAAATATGAAACGCGTTCGTATTTAGGGTTGCTTTGATTGATTAACATTTTTCGCGTTTTCTTTCAGAGTAGTATTGCGAACAAATATACCAACCGCGATTGCTATTTAGTGTTGCGTATACATGAATCGCGACCGATTGGAATCATATTTAGAGTCAATTTTCCTTTTGATTAGAATTTTTCGCGTTTTCTTTCAGGGTAGTGTTGCGAATAAAAAAATCAACCGCGAGTGCTATTAGTGTTGCGTATGCTTTATCGCGTTCGTTTTGACATAGTATTTAGAGCCAATTGTTTGTTGCGAATAATGAAGCGCCCCGGGTGGCTGCTCTCGGGAGTTTTGAAATTTTCTATTCCGTAGATTAGGTTGTTCAATATATCACGTGTCTAATTATTTTTCTTTCAGGATCATTCTCGAATTGTAATATTGCATTACTGTTAAAACTCGAGTTCTGGTCGTTGGAAATACTGTTTGATAATATAATCACATCTGAAAAAAGATGTTTTTTGTTCGTAATATTTGAATTAAATCGGGCGATTTTTATATAAAATCTTAAATTATTGTTACACATTTGATATGTTTAAAAATATATTATGTTTAGTTGATTATTAGAAATTTTACATCAATGACTATTCATTACTGGAATTGCTACGCGATATAAATCATTTTCCAACCACGGTTGACTTACTGTTCAAAAAAATTTGATTTAACACGGTAGTGTATATTTTCATAAATATTCGAGATTTTTTGTATCGATCAAAGTTTCTTCGCGATCATTGCTTCATTTAATGATAAATAATAAACTTGCGATAAAAAGTACGCAAACGCAATTTCATTTGCTTTATATTGATAGTAAAGTCTTATAGTCGATTTAAACGAACGTTCGTAATTTATTCGTATTCGTAATTTATTCGGCTCGAATTACATTGGCATATTTCGAGTAAATGTATTATAAACTAAAAAGTATAAATTGCTTAACTTTGCAACTACAAATTTATAAATATAATATTCTTGTTTTGAAGCAAGTGATTGATTTGATTTCTGATCGATAAGAAACACATACATTGACAATGTGTAATTTACATATACATGTGCACATGTGTACTAATAAATTTTCTTTTCAGCTACCAAATTATTTTTATATGTGTATGTCTACTAATCCATAAAACAAGTTTCTGTTTTAGGAATCAACATCTCCTTGTAGAGTCAATGGTTACTACAGAAAAACACATGTGTTCTTATATTTTATTAAGTGCAGGATATAAATAATAATTCAGAAGAAGAAAAATGCAATAGTGTTTAATTAAACACATTAACCATTACTTAGGGAGGCTATTTCTATTAAAATATGAGCGCTCATTTAGACAGGAATAATTAGTATCTAACAATCTACAAGTATCATTTTTTAAACTCCTGTTAGGGAAGCATAGGTAAATAGTAATGAGGGAAATGCATGCAAAATAAGGGTGGTTGGGATGTGGCACATGACACATTCCTTTCACCCAAATGTCGGGTCTCCATATGCAGCAACCTCCTCGTGGTGAGACCTGGGTCCTAGATAATATTTGGAATATGCAATTGCTAATACTATCACAGAGCTTGATAACATTATCAATTACATAACAAATACTATCAGCTAATAGGCTGCAGCATCCTTTGTTAATGTATCAGTCCTATAGCGTGATTGTAGGCTACGCATTTTATTAGCTTTAGAATCCATTCTATCTGCCTTGAGAGAAGAAATTAAAGTTATAACGTAACTTCAACCATAACTTCTTTTGAAATAGTAATACAATGAAGTAAAAATGATATCTTAGTAATTTTAAAAACTCAATGAACATAGTTGAATGTTTCAGTTTGATCGAATCGATTATTAAATTCAATTTAACGTGGCTATTAAAAAGTCAAATATTAAAGTAGCTTAGCATTTTATGCAAAGAGATTGCCAGCATAGCTTCGTTTATTACGTGAGTGGAGATTAATAAAACATAAGAAAGTTGTATAATTCTTTTTAATTATTAATTAATATTACAACGCTAAAGCACAATTTACACTATGTACAAGCAATAAATTAATTAAAGTTTTAAAATATATTACCTAACCATCGTTGACGTCACTCATTATCAGTAGCATTATATCAATGATTTTTTTCAACAAATAGCATACATTAGATTTACAACAGAGTTTAGTGCATAGTTTATGCAAGTAAAAATTATAAGTTAATAACAGTCGAACAAATAATTTAAAACGCTCTAAATTGAAATATCACGAATTATTGAATTGAAAATACTGAATAGATACTTGGTAATCGGTAAAAAAAAATATCAGTAAATCGGCGTACAAAGCCAAATGCATATACTTATGATTTAACAGTGTTTATTTTTTACCTTATAGATAAATCTTAATTCAATTTTATAAATCCAATTTATTTAGAAGCGATCACATACGTTGATAGCATTTGGCAGAAATTTTCATTAAAATGCTTTTGTTGAAATATTATAATGTGTGTAATGAAAATCGCATACATCTATAACAAAATACTATATGTAACTTGTATATAATTACACTTCTTTTCGAAGCACCTAGCATTGCATTGTTCGATTTCGATATTAGTTATTATTTTCTGTGTGACATAATGAGGATAGAATATCCTCATACCACCGCCCATTCGTTTCAAATGTTTCCAACTGTTTGGTAAGGTCTTCTATTTGCTCTCCAAGTGTTTCTTCTTTCACAAAAGCTTGAAGTTGTGGTGCACTTTGACATTCTCGATAAAATGCTCCCAAATCGCTATTGGTATTAGTCACCGCGAAAGGGGTTTTCTGAAATTGCAATAACCGAAGTTTAGACACATACTACCATAAGCGAACCATCAGCGTAGGAACGTTAATTACCAAATCTACCATAATAAAATCGTCGTTGGCACTGGTCATTGAGCAACTGCTTCTCCTAGATCCATTTTGGGAGTTGCACTTTGACGTTGTGTTATCGTTTGCGAGTCTTTCGTTATTTCCATTGCTGCTATCTGTTGCGGTAGTTGTTGCAGTCTTTGTGTTTGTAGTCTCAGCCACTGAGACTGGAGGGGGTGAAGTTTGTCTGGGAGTTAACAAAGAACTAAAAGGTACGTCTGGTATAGCAAAATCCTCTTCGTTAACAGTAACTGGCTTATTAACTACGAATGCTCCAACTTTGATAGTATCACTGAGGGATTTTGATGTTTCTTCACTAGAATACAAATTTTAAAATATTGTTTAACATGATCCATGTTTTACTTGAATTAAAAGAAATTATATCAGGCGTAACTTACTTCTGTTGATATCTCGCGTGACGAGGGCTTAAGTCAGAATGAAAGTGATCACTCTTTAACATTATTGAATCACGGCCGGTATGAGTAGGAGATATAGTCATTTTTGTCCTATATGAAACAGATAAGTGGATTGTACCCACAGGTGTGTACAGCTGACCTACTCTGACATTTTTATAATTGTCACCTAAAAACAGATATTCGTTTTAATCTTCATTATCTCCATTGCAATGAAAATAAAGCAATGTTAGCAGTAGAAATAAAATTATAAAACTACATCGTGTACCTAATGTATGTAGCTGAGGTTCTCCCATATAAATTCTATAACAAATAACATAGGAATCTGGACCTTGTCTTCTGCTCAATTTGTAAGCTGGGGTAATTCTTGATACAGATAGTAATGATTTCAGTAAAATACCCATTCTGTTGTATACAGTATATGTTACTCTTATAGTGGGATCACTATGTTCTGGCAAAATACCAAGGCTCCATGTTTCTAAAACCATTGTGTCACCTTCAACGGTTCTCAAAGAGATTTCGATACAGAGAGGTATGGTTGAATTTATTATTTCTCCACACAGCGCTCTTTTAGCTTCGGCCAAAACTTCCGGTACATCATGAATAGCTAGGTTGAACTATACAATGAAAGGATACATATGTAGAAAACTGTAAACATCACCATTAAATCATGATCATTTGTATATGCACGTATGACAATTATATTATTTATCATACTCAGCGATATTAAATTTTCATTAGATACAGTTACTACCAAAGTATCTTTCAAGTATACCAAGTAAAAGAAAAAAGAAACTGATGAACCAAAGAGGTTTCAAAAAGTGTAGTACAATGATAAACAAAAGAGCTTACCCAGTCTGTTCCAGATGAATTTGGTTTGCACTTTGTGCTGACTTTTTCGCCTGACCTCGACTGTACTATAATTTGAGCTGCTTTTAATGCCAAGAATTTGGTGAACTTATCCAAGTCCTTTTTATCTTGCATACTCAATTTCAATGTGGACATTTTAGTGTTGCTTTCTTTGTACAATTATTTTCAAAGAAACACTGTTATCCAATCGAAACATCGGATTTCACTAAACTGAATAGAATTTTGAATGTGCTAAAGCATCTCCACGAGCCGTCTGTAAAACTACATGGTGAAATCGTTTTTGACACTGGCACGTGTGAACCATCGCACTCGAAATAGCAAACGATTCCTCTTCTTCTTATGACTTAATGCGGAAACTCCATCCGAAAAATAATAATTTGACAACAGCATGGGCATCATATCGTAGCATTGTATTGCATACAGCTGCGTGGCAGATGATGTACAGTGTTGATTCGATTTTATTTGAAACAGACTTCTGACCACTAGTAATCTAGATACAGGGATGAACTCGAAAATATTAATGCAGTCGTTTGATCAATGCGAGTATCGTTATTCTTGAATATGTTTAGTATCGAGTATTATAGTTCTTATTTTTCACTATTCTAACGACACGCCGTGGATCGATCGTGTTTCGTATCGCAATTAAGTACCACGGTGTAAGAAGCGTTCACATGAAGAACATGCGACCATCACAATCCGCTGACTCAGTAGGAAGGAAACTTTTTTACATGCATTTGCATTTATTTGTAGAACGAGGAAGAAGGGAAAGGCGAGAAATACTTCCTTGTTAACAGTTCAAAGTTTAGAAATTACGTATCATGACACTAAGTGTGTTCGGAAAACAATCGCAAGCACCACGGCACTGTAAAAAAGATCTCACCATCTCGGCTATCTCTAGTATGTTGAAGCTAGACTTGTGGAAAACCTTAAACAATGTTCAAGAGAGGAAACGAGACAAATATATCGGCAAACTTCAGGTAGTCGTAGTTTAGGGGTTTCCACACTCTGGTACAAGCCACGGTGATGATTTGAAGCATGAAGACTCTATAAGGAGATCCAACTCCATACGAAAGTTACTAGAAAACTGTTATCAAAATCCCGGTGCGCAGGACCCAGAGCCAAACTCCGAGTTGACTTCAGCGACAGTTACGGAAAAAGTAGGAAACTCCGGGACCAGGATAGAGAAGGCGATACTACAATTGCAGGAGAGACGAGGACAGGACGCGATTAGGCTAGCATGATTTTTTTTCCAGGATATTGAAGCAAAGAAGCAATATTTTCTAATAATTCTGGTTTTAATATATTCGTTACACTTTGGCGGATGCGACTCCAAGGTCTGATTTTCCAATTTCGCCCTTAAAACTTTATAAACAATAAAATAAAGATAGCAAACGTACTTTTATTGCTTATAAAGTTTTAAGGCCGAAATTGCAAAATCAGGCCTTGGAGTCGCATCCGCCAAAGTGTAACGAATATATTAAAACCAGAATTATTGGAAAATATTGCTTCTTTGCTTCAATATCCTGGAAAAAAAATCATGCTAGCCTAATCGCGTCCTGTCCTCGTCTCTCCTGCAATTTTTGTATCGCCCTCTCTGTTCTTATCCCGGAGTTTCCTACTTTTTCCGCAACTGTCACTGAAGTCAACTCGGAGTTTGGCTCTGGGTCCTGCGCACCCTGAAGTTATGAATATTTCGTCACTTGCGCTGATATATATATGCAATATATATATATTGTAGCTGTGCGCACTAGTGCCGCGAGTGGCCGAAAGGGATTTTGATAACACTTCTACACTACACAGTTGGAACTCCTTATACAGTTTTCATGTTTGAAGCCATCTAGCAAATGTAAGCTAAAACGCAGTTCTGTTTCCTTCCTCATACCGCCAACAGATGGCAGACGCTGACTGTGAATGTGAAAATCACTAGATAAACAGAATACCAATTGGAATACATTTTGAATCAAATATATATAAACCGCTCAATTTTAAATAGCAAAATATTGTTTATTATTGTTAAATCTGAGTGAAAGCAAAAGTAAGAAAAGAGTGCTCAGAAAACAACGATCCATACTACATTTGATTTGATTTTTATTCGCTTCCTGAATAATTAACAAAAATTTGTTATGACAAATATATGTAACGCGGAGAAACTCAATAAAAGAATTCAACGTAAATAAAAACATAGGTCTTAATTTTAGTCTACTTTGTAATGAGATAATTCTGAAGTGCATTCTTTTATTGATTTGTACACAACACTAAGGTTTAATACTTGCGCGATAAATCCACTACAAGTCTTTCGCAGAAATATTGCACACGAAGGTACCGTGGAATTTCGTCAGTTTCTATATATATATATCGTTCCGTGCAGAGTCACCTGAATTTGCAATGATAAGATATCTCGACGAAGGAGAAAAGGAGCAAGAGTACATTAGTACGTAGCATTACTTACATGATTGAATATATATGTGAAGATGAAAAAAATCAAGGTCGATATAATAGTAAAATTATTTATTAAAGATTTGTATGAATTCTCTATGATGTAATGATACCACGTGACTAGCCACGTGGTGATTGAGTACCGCCATTTTTCTTGCGTACTCTTGTTCTTTTCAACCACCTATGCAATTAAAAGTATGAAATTGTTCTTCAAGATTTTAAATTACATTTTTTGAAAAACGAAACTTCAACATCGATCTAGATGCAAGGATGCAATGTATTAATTAACCGAAAATAATCAATTCCAGAAAATGCAACATCCTTGCACCGCATGATTTGTGATTATTGATATCACATTTTCATTATCCTATTCGCTTTCACGACTTGCGTTTACTCACAGTTGGTTTATTGGCACGAATAAATTGAGGATGGTTTCGAAGAATTGCTGATAACAGAAACGTTATTACATATTTTATTTTATACGTTTCCGTGATTCTGTTAAAGTAACACGTGTCAATTTTTATAGAAAAAAAAAGAGGTAATAGTTTCGTTTAGAGAGCGTAACGATTAAAATAAGAAAGTTGTTACTTTTATGGTGGACTGTACAGTCACACCACACGGCATGCCAACTGCAATGGAAATTTCCACTGAAGCAGTCTGTTGCCACCGTCTTGTAGACGCTTCGTAGCCGCGCCTAAAAACCAGATTGCGTTCGCCAGGAGGCTAAACCGTAGGGCTTTCTTACCTTTTATCCAATTAGTTTCGATTGGTTGTATTTTGCGGTTTTCCGTGACACTCTGCGATTTAAGTGCATCCTTCTTAACAAGTCATAATTCCAGATCACGTCGTCGTTCCGCATGGAACGAATGACAGAACGTTGTAGGTGCATATTAATGTCGACCGTCAATCTCATAAATATATCATCAATACGATAATAACTACGATCTGAATATATATATTTTTTAATTTATTTTGTAGCCAGTCTAAAAAATTATATTCTGATTTAATTATTAAACGATTATTTAATGCAGGATATAAATAGCTGATAAATTATTATTCCTGTTTGTAGAAACGACCAATCGAAGTAATTGATACTTATCGATGAAATAAAATCACGGAAATGCAAAGGAGACTGGCATACGTCCATATAAAATGAACGCTACTCGTACCATTGAGTGACATTTAGTAAAGTCGTTTAAACGTGTAGTCATCGTGTATTGCCACTCTTTTCTTAATAAAGCCTGACTTACGAACAAGGTTTCCTCACAACTATGAGTCAAGAGTGCCATTATCATAGTGCAATGTTTCCACTCTTGTAACTTTTGACGATAATAGCGGAATGTATCGGTATCGAGTGAAATTATTAAATATTTCTTCGTCGGTAACCCACGTGGTAATTTGGTACTCGGTGCGCAGCGTATTATATGAGAAAATGCAATTAAAAAGTTCTATAAATATATATATAGGCTTCTTATTTGCATCGCAAAACGACTGCGATTATAGACTGAAAAATGTAAACACACCTGTGGTGGCGAATCGACTTTATTATTAGAACAGGAGCTAACATTTCAATTGGTAATTTCTGCGAGATAAAAACGCGAAAACTTATTCATTCTTCGTGATAGTGTAATAAGTAATTCGGGAAAAAATTAATAAGTTCGTGGAAATTTCTAGAGTAGGATTGTTTTGATGATTTGATCCACGGTTTTGGGTCCTTTTCAGGAGTCTGTTGTAGGTTATGTAACCACGTGTTCGAGGAAACAAAACGAAATTTTATTTGTATCGAAAACTTTTTCAATTCTGATTAGGTAACCACGTGGTCGAATAAATGAAAAATTAATCTCATTTGTAGTAAAAATTCTTGGGTCACAGTTTTATTAAGAAACAAAATATATTCTTTACATCAACGACTCGTGAAAAGGACCCAAAACAGTGAGTCGAGACGCAAGAATCTCAATATAAAGTTTGACGAAACGTACAATCATTCTTCTCCAAAAAGTTCTCCAAATCTTATTATTTTTAACTGTTATCGAAATTATGTTAAAATTAAAAGAAAAAAGAAACGCATAACGTCTGTTCAAAAGTGACCACGATTAACAGTGACGTTTGAAAATAAGACTGTCTTGGTTTTTCTCTTGGATCATGAAAATTTGTTTGAAAACAAAACGCGCTAGGAATTTTACGCTCGCGACGTCTGAAGGATGAACGAATTTCTGCACAAGCCACGTTTAGAGTGTCGCGTACTTTTGAATGGAAGTGTACATCGGGGGTCGAGGGGCCTCGCGTGGCCTGGTCCCCTCCCAAGATAAGAAGGCTTGTGGGGCCTTGTTGGACGTTTGCTATAGCGTTTGCAGGACTTACGCGCCTTCGTATTAGATATGTACGCAGTTCGGTCAACTGCAGCCACGCAGTTGCATTCGGTACGGTTAACCACGTGTACTAGCGGCAAGAAGGGTTAACCCTTTAAGGTTCTGTTGACAAGGTTATGTTTGGAATACACATTCATTAAATACTCAAACATAAAGTAATATACAAAAAGGAAAAATATATTCTTTGATTTTAGATTAATAATACATATAACACGCATGTTATAACAAAAGGAAAAAAAACAGGATTCATTAGATACAAAATAAAATACGCCGAAGCAAAGAAAATACAAGACTTAGAGAACGCGGTCCGCTCGCCCTACATGACCGGAAGTACAATCAGACATTTCGCAATCGGCGCGAATCAACATCGCGCCGCGTTTAAAACTTGCGTGATGCCGAAAGGAAACGAATGTAACCCTTTAAGGTTCGATCCATACTGCGCGGTACAGGGGCGCTAAAGTAGCGAACGACTGCTCTGGAGGTTATGTTTCGATTTGATAACTTCTCGATGTGTGTGTAGTTATCATGTCGATCTCTTACAACACTGTATGACCACTTTTTACGCTCCTTAGGGGAAACAGGTTTAAAGATTCGACGATACTTAAGAATCGAGTACATAATTTGGGGACTACTTAAACTTTTATGGCTCTTGTAATATGGGAAAGACGTTATAATTATGTCGGTAATGAATGTTTTATAAGAAATGTTCAGGAAGGGGGTAAATTACTTTTCCACGATGTAATTTAGATTTGTTTGATGTACGAGTATTTTTTTTGCCACGCATTAAATATTACCTAGTTCGATAATTCATATTGAATGATATTATTATGTTATTCGTAATAGAATTAGTCACAATACGCGTGAAAAAGATATAAGTATTTAGAAGACTTCGTTTATAAAATACAAAAGCTACGAAAATGTTCACATACTTGAAGCGAAAAAATAAACAGGTTAAACTTACAAACCAGACATAACTTTTGTTGCGCATGTCGCGGTTATATTGCGCGACGAAGGTAACCATTTGTTTCCTTAGCAAGCACGTAAAGAGGTATCCGCGATGAGTGATTTAGATCCGTAATGTAGTGTGCAAGACACACACAATTTATAGTATGTCGAATGAGCAGGCCTAGAATGCATGTGTTAAGTAGTGCATTTCTTCGGAGTGGAAAAGTTTACCGATCGGGAGAAAAGAGTATGTATGTGATGAATATTGAAAATGCACATCCTTAATGTGCATCCTCAATGTATATCTGTGGGATTCTATTTTTAGTGGGACATCTTCGTAATTGTAAGCAGCTGTTTTTACGCAAAACGAGAACATCTTTTTGTTTAAAAAAAACTACAACGTTATCCACTAAATCGTTTGCAACTGTTAACAATTTCTTTCGCGTACTTCTATCCCTCGTTCAACAACTTAACAACTTATTGGTTTGACGCGTGATCAACTTATCACTTCGTCACAACTTTCCAACTTAAATTTGATAAACTGAGGTTTACTGAGGTTCATCAACACACGCGAATCCCACATATCTTTAACATATTAAAGTATTAATTTCTACCCGTAATAATACACAACATACCACGACGCGCAACAATCCTGGATCCGCAAAGAACTCTCCCCCATTTCTTAGCCGAACTCGCGAAGATATTTCCGGTGCACCGGCGCAAACATCGATCAACCGAATGGAACATTTAATCGGGACGATTCGCGAAAACAAAGTTCATGGCCCAAGGGCAAGTGGTTGCAACGAGGGTGATTGTGGAGCGAGCCGTGTTACCCTGAGATAACGATTCAACCGAATCTGGGCCAAAGGATACACACCAACAGCTTCCTGTCAACAGTGGCCGCGTAGGCGAAGGTCCAATACAATCGCGATACTTTCACGGACTTTTTGCATGAATCTGCGTCATCGTCGTCCGCCTGTCTTACCGCGACCTATATACACACGTGCCGCAAACATTGATTGCGACAGTAAGGCGCCCCGGACGATCCAAACAGAATCCTGCACGATTTTCGCATGTGCGCGCACTATCGCCGACGTCGATCGTCGGCGATTCATCATTCGTCGACAAAGGAGGGCAACGTGTCCCCTGGATGGGTTACGTCGCGACCGATGACGCTGCATCGATCGCCAGCGAACTTTTTGGGAGTTTCACTATTTCTACGCGAAGGGTTTACGAGGGAAAAGTGGGATAATAAGTTAAAGTCAGGGTTGTTCTTGGAAATGATCGTAGAACGAATCAGAAGAAGATGGTGACGATGAAAAGTATATGAGATGATCTAGGAGCACGAATTTTTGAACATGATGTCTTGACAATGTTGACATTGAATACAGAAACCTGGATAAGCACATGGTTGAACAAATTTGAGATTACTTTGATCTTACTGATCTAGGATGCTTCGAGTAATGCGAAGAAAATTGAAGATAAAGTGAAGAAGAACTTGAATATAGAAATCTGGATAAGCACATGGAAATGATCGTAGAACGAATCAGAAGAAAATGGTGACGATGAAAAGTATATGAGATGATCTAGGAGTACGAATTTTTGAACATGATGTCTTGACAATGTTGACATTGAATACAGAAACCTGGATAAGCACATGGTTCAACAAATTTGAGATTACTTTGATCTTACTGATCTAGAATGCTTCGAGTAATGCGAAGAAAATTGAAGATAAAGTGAAGAAGAACTTGAATATAGAAATCTGGATAAGCACATTGAAATGATCGTAGAACGAATCAGAAGAAAATGGTGACGATGAAAGATATATGAGATGATCTAGGAGCACGAATTTTTGAACATGATGTCTTGACAATGTTGACATTGAATACAGAAACCTGGATAAGCACATGGTTCAACAAATTTGAGATTACTTTGATCTTACTGATCTAGGATGCTTCGAGTAATGCGAAGAAAATTGAAGATAAAGTGAACAAGAACTTGTCTTGCAATTTGGGGTAACCAAGAAAGCGATTCCCCATCGTTTGAGTAAATTAGAATGTATCTAATAAGACAGTCGGTGATTTTGATTAAACTGATATAGAACAACGATATCAGGGTTCGATTGGTTGAGTAGTATCCTCAGGGGCTGTAGCTGAGCTTGGTCTCAGCTGCAGTACGGGTTTGGCGAACCCGAGGTACCCGAGCTCCTTGTTGCCCCCATGGGCCTTGTCGTCCCATCCTTAACAGGGGTGCCAGAGGATAAGGCGATAAGAATATAACATGTGAAAGAGAAAAAAGTCTATAAACATGTTCAGTACAGAATAGTAACAAAATCTCACCAAGCCATGATGCAGGTCGAAATTTAAACGTGCTGTTACTGAATTTTTCTAAAAAATCGCTACATGCTAGAACAAATATAGTAGGAAAAAGTGAAATAGACCTCCACGGTCTGAACAGTATTAGAAACTAATCCTTTGCGATCGATGCCACCACTGATTTGTTTTCAGAGTCGATGTCAATGGCGACATAATCTTTTTTTTCAAAGTACACGTCTTATTTTATAATCGAAAGTATTACAAATATTCATTACTCTTCGCCATCTCCTTTTAAATAATACGTTTGCTTGGATTTAGTTGGCAATTCCACCAGAAGAATGTGTCGATCCCAAAGGGTTAAATTAAGCAACCATGCCAAAGCTGGTTCGGTTTTGCCCCTTGCTGTACTTCCGAGCACCCTGAGGACCCTCGTCGTGCTAGCGACGAGGCACGTGGCTGGTTTTCCATCCGAGGGTTAAAATAAACGAAATTGAGCAACGACGAAGCTCTAGGAAGTTCCTCTCGAGGGCCTACCCAGCGGAAAGTTTTCTTCCATGCCAATACGTCGTGAAACGGAGCCGGACGAGTTTCGCGTTACCTACGATATCAGCGTCGCAAAGTTCAAATCTTAAACGCGATATCGTATTGCCGTGACAAAGCTTCCTTGCATCGCTTGTTGTCGTACGTTTCGGTATCTGGTAGCCTTTTTGCGCAGTGCCTCGCGAAAATATGCAGCGCCGGATTCGTCGTTTTCCACGGACGACGAGCGAATACGGTGTTGCGATCGCACCGTGGTCGTGTCTTTGTTGAATTTATTTACTGGAAAGAAATTTAGATGATTGATGACGTGAATGCGATGTATTTGACACGAAGGATAACTATTTATCTACTAGAAATCTATTTATGGACTTTTTAATTTTAGTATCTTCCTACTGTGCAATTTGTTAACTGTGTTATTGGTTAAACAAATAAGGCTTTTAATATATGTTGTAATAGTATGCAAGATTTACTGTCGGACTATATTAATATACAAGGGGCTTCGATTAAATCTGAATAGTTAAATATCTCACTAGGGGATGAAGCTATCAAAAAAATGATTTTACAAATGTCATTTGGAATATTTATACTAATACTTTATATTACAATAAATAACCTCCTCTAGCACTTCACTTACAACGGAATTATTTACTCCATATAATTTGCTCCTTTGAACCAAATAACTTTTGTATAAATATATTTTTGACAGTTTCATCCCATAATCATTTCGATTTAAATGGGACGCGTAGAAAGTTCATCTCCGAAGTGCTAATTGTGAAAAGTATGCAGAGGCCATTTTAACACGGGTCAGATTCAACCCCGTATCTAGTGTCCATTCAAGTATTGCGCAGGCCAGAGTCAGAAGGTTAACCGTGGCGCAGTTGAGATATTCCCTCGTCGCAGATGGTAGTTACAGCTGTTGTATACCAGCTTCGGAACCCCTCTTTTCATTCACCCTAACAATTTCTGCCTTCCATTATCTTCGGAGAGGTCCATTCTTCTTCTTTTCGACGCACTTCCTTCGTTACCCCTTATCTCGCACGTCAAGGAACGCTAAATTCTCGTTGACGCGAAGGGCATTTAGATCCCGTGACCAATCGTGACCAAGGAATCACAAGTCACAAGAAATGGGAGAAATCCTCCCTTATCTGACTGCGTATATTAAAACGTATCTTCGTCGAATATTTTCATCTTTGAAACACTCGTCCACTAAAGTTAGTTGTAGTTATAACAATTTATCTTAGAAACGACGATCGTGTTGTAAAAATGGGGTTAATTCTAAATAATTCTGGTTATTGAATTGGGACCAGTAACAATTTTCAGTGTTTCTCGTGTTTTTAGTCAAATTGAAAGTCGTAAGCGAATTATAATATGAAAATTTATGAATTATTGAGATATTGTACACGTACATGTAAATGTATCATTCCCATAACAATAATAGATTAATTATTACTATACACTTTCAATTAGTATTAAATTGAGCAATGGAAAGGACAATTTGTCATTCACGAGATAGTATCATAGTAAAATGAAAATCTTACTTGTGGTCCTAATTTAATAACCAGAGATTGTATACTAAAACACGAAAAATGAATTCCAAATATATCTTTATATAATTTAATAAATTATGAAGTAGCAACCAGATCCTCCTCCATTCTCCTAGGATCTATCATTGAGAAATGATCGATGAGTCGATTGATCTGGAAAACGTCGAGCGGCTCTTTCCATAATTGACAGAGGTGAAAGAGGCGTTCTGCGGCGCTTCGTTCGAATCGAGGAGTCAACGATGCCATTAACCTCGATCCCGGACAAATAAATCGGCACCGATTCGGAGCATACGGCGATGACAATGTCGACCTGCCGTCTATTCTGTTTTAATCGCCCGCGCGCCTGCTTCGTCGTGCTTATAATTAGAAGACTTTGTATATAGGAACGATTACGCGAACGTTAACCGGGAGCTAACCGACGACGCGATCGAATGGGAGCAATTAAGGATCGCGTGCGATGGCGATCTGGCATCGATCTTAATTTTTCAGCTCACGTGCGCAGTTATGGCAAATGAACGAATCGATATAGGGCCACGGATGGATGAAATTGTAAAACAATTTCGTATTATGTAGTTTTGCTTCGTGTAGTCTCGTTTTACGTAGCTTCGCGGATTTATTCTTGGGAGAGGTTAATTAAGGAATCATTAATGTTTGAAAACCGCAGTGACTCATCAAAAAGTTCAGAAAGTAATATTATAAAATGGTAGTCAACTTGAATTCTTTTAAAGATACGCACAAAGTAAAAGTAATGAATGACGATTGAATCTTTGAGATGAATATTTTATATTGATATTTTTTATTTGCTATTGTCGATAACTAAATAGAACAAATATTACATATTATTTTTCAAAAAAGAATACATAGAACAAATTAAATTTGTCTGGGCATCAAGGTTATTCCAAATGTGATACAATAACGATATCAAATTAAAAACAGTTCTCAATATTATACATATATAATTTATTAATAAATTCTGACTCTTCACTTCAACTTACAATAGCTTTTCAATCCTAACACGGTCTTTGTAAATAAGAAAAAAGATTTCAATCGAGAATTCATTGGAAAGAAATATATATAACTAATAACTTAATCAAACATCACTGGATACTTGATTTCTTCGACTTTGATTAATAATCTTATCGCGAAGAAAGGAAATAAATCCGGAATGACATTTTGCGTTATTTATTAACGTCTCGAATAATTTTCAGTAAACGTTTTCAATCATGGATCGATTTTAATCTGTAATTCATTCGAGGCGTTCGGCTGTCATTCATTATGACACGTTTATCGACAACGGTCGACGAAAAACTGCTTGTCAAGCGTAAAACGATATCGCGTGCATTCCAAGGAAGAAGAAACACGAAACGTCTGTTAAGCGACGAATATAAAGAAATGGTTAAGGAAGAAGTTAACGTGCGTCACTTCAATACTTGGCGCGCTGAAAACACGGCGTCAATGATGTTATTAACCCTGATCCTGAGCTAATTGGAATAGCCTGGAAATAAATAACGATGAGATCACGAAATCGTTTATCACGCCTGATGATACACGTGCCTATAATTCTCATTGCGATGTCAACAAAACGGAGAGAGGATAACATGCGTTACAATCTTCCTTGAACTTTAAGATCGAGGAATCGATTACAATTTGTCCAAAAAGGACAGGTTGCTTTTACGAATATATTTTACCAAATGAAATAACTTTAGCTAAAGCACCAGTTTTTTTTTTTTTTTGTGTTAACGCAGCGTGCGTTTGAGCGTGGAATTTTATTTTTATTTTGATATCAAATTGCATTCAAGTTGAAATTAACTCTTGTTACGCGCGCTATTACTAAATGTGCTGCAAAATGTCTAGCACAGGAGAAATCAAATCCTTTCACATGCGAATACGTGTTAATGGAATTTTTGTTGACCTTTCAAACGTTCGCTACGTTGGCATTAGGTCTGCTTTAGATATGCATCAATTTTCCCCAGACACTTTGTAGCAGATTTTCACGCTTAGTCTCGAAACATTCGGAAAGTAAATATTATTAAATACCAACAAAAATACGGGATGTCTATTAAAAATATTACGTATAAAAGTACATGCGTTGAACAATGTTTGTGAAAATTTGCAAGCGCGAAATAAATGTTGCGATTCGTTGCGATTGACCGTGGTTGAGTTATTTTTGTCTCCTTGCATTTTCGAAATCTAATCCTTGAATAATTTTGATTGCATAACGAAGAGTGCAATTTTTGTAAATAGTGAACTTAATTTGGATAAGTTAACGGCGAATACACGGCCTTCGAGATACACTTCGGTACGCGAATTTTACGTGACTTCGAAATACGCATTAATTTTCACAATTGTATGTATCGTGTTTTATGGGACATGCAAATTACTATCTTGTCGCATACAAAGGAGCTTACGGTATCGTAAAATGGCGCATCGAGGAGCGATAACGTCGGAGAGTGAGAACAAACCTATACGCGAGCATTCTCAGTTTCGACATATTGAATAGACATTTTTCATAACAGGTATTATCGAATATTATCTCGCATTGACGCGTCACTTTACCTTTTTACGTTACGAGTGTCGTGAAGATCGGAAGTATTTTTTGCGCAACACAAGTACGGTCAATTGTTGCCTGAAAAACGCACAAATATTGTTCAAGCGAGTTTGTTTCAGCTGGGTGCATATTATTTTTATGCATTTATGCCAAATGGAAATATAAATATCAAATTATTGTTGCTCTCATTGAGCTATTAGCTTCGAAAAGCATCCACGCTCTTGAAAACCTAAAATGAGAGTTGATTAATTATGTCGTGACAATTTATTGGGCTATTAATTATACTCTAAAAAGAATTTTCTACTCGTGTCCAATTAGAACACATCGGCAGGATCGATGATCTCGTTAATCAAAAGTCCTTATCCTTTAACGAACTCTTTGACTGCCGTTGTCATTTATCATTTCAATATTTCACCCGGTGAATAACATTCCCTCGCGTCGATAATATCCCGCCATGCGACCGTAACTTGTCGGGAATACCCCTCGATTCGATCAGAAAGAGTCGAGTGTTGGCAGATCTGTCTCTGTACTAATCAAAAAATCTCAGATCGATTAAGAATTAATCGTCATCGATCACTCGAGTGCACCGTAATCGATGACTAACGATATGAAATTTCAAAACATGCTCGTTCTTCGTAGAACACTAATACTACTCGCATGTGAAGGTATTTTTTTTTTTTTGCTTCGTGCGTGGAATTGCGTAGCCAACCATTAAAGTTAGCGCGATCGCGTGTTTCGTTATTATTAATCCGAGTCGCGGTGAAGTTTGGGCGACCGTTCGCCAAGGAAAATCTGAAAACTCTCGAAAATAACACTCAGTTGGTAATTTCAGAATCAATAATCCTTGATTCTGCGCTCCGATTAGTCTCGCACGATTTCCAAGATTTCTTCGGTCGGAATCGCGTAATTCATTCCGAAGTGGAAGATTTCAGCGCGTTGGTAAACAATGGAAACGACTGTGGTGTCGTAAAGTGATGCTTAGTTCACTAATCTTGAAGTACGAATCCAAACTCGATCCTATCGTTTAATGTTCGCTTCTTCTTGTGGTGGATGGTTGAAAACACCCGAAGGTATATAGTAAATACCTCTTGTGGTGTTTACCATTTATAAATAAATATCTATACATTCTTTCATTGGTTACAAATGTATCGATATAAAATAACGAATTTGACTGTTCGCGTTCGCGTTTACCAACAAAAATATTAGTATTAGGTTGTCCCGAAAGTTTCTTTCGCGAGTTGCACTCAATTATTTTATGTGGTCGTGTTTCTATAAATAGACAATCTAATTTCATAGATATTCATGTTGTAACAGTAATGGAGCAAAATGAATCGTGCACAATTCAGTAATGTAACATAAAACATAAAATATTGTGCATGTACATTACTGTACACTGTGCATTACTTATTAATAAAGCGAAAGAAACTTTTGGGACAACCTAATATTATCAAGTTATGCTCCCTTCGAAACCATACGATATTTATCTAAACCAATGTTTGTTAAAGTTATTAGTTACGAAATTATCGAAGATATTCTTGATAGTTTTCATGTTGGTTACATGAAACGGGAAACTTGGACGTCAATGGATAAATACTAAAGAATATAATAAAAATTGTTATCATCCTATCTCTTGATAAAATACAATTGACGCTTGTATCGACAAAACTTTTCTTTATGAAGTTGCTCGTAATTTCATTTTTTTACTTTGAAAGCTGTTGCAACTATTGAAGTGAAGTCTATGTTTTTGACAAATTACTGAAAGGACGTACAATTTTCTATTTACACACAACTCAGGCATTCTAGTAATTGCTATGGAAAAATACTGCTTATCCTCCTGTAGTTATTTATAGACCTTCTATTAAGTATTGGAAGAAAACTACATTCTCGATAAGGTCTAAAAATGAAAATATAGATATCGCTGTTTTTAGAAATTCAGAGTATCCTATACGTTAAATATGTAATATACAATGATTGTTATGTTTAGAGTATAAAATTTCTATTTTAATTTCAATTTTAAGTCGTTTGGGCGACTTCAAAATCGATGATTATAGTTCGATACATCGACGCGTCACACAGTGGTTCGGATGGCCAAAAAGACGGAAAAAACTCAATATCTCGAGAACGGATCATTCTATCAATCCGACACTAATCTCGTTCGATTCAGCATGAAAAAATACATTAGAATTATGTAAAAATTATTTTAATAAAAAAAAAGGTAATTTTTATAATAATAAGTCAATAGCTTCTTCGCTAAGGGGAATGTGTCTCTTTTTAAGTTCAGGCCTCATATTCGTATGTTTGGGTCATTGAACCTTGTTTTAGTGAATTTTTAACAGAACAAAATACAGGTTTTTTTATGTTTTTTAATCATCGTACATTTTATCTGTCGTGGATTTGTTCGGAATTTTCCAGTCCATAATACGTCCTTTAAACATGAGCCAATTTTTGCGAAGGATGTCTCAAAAATAATGTCACACTTTCACCAGAATGGATTTTAGAAGGAATTCGCAGATTCTCAAGATTTGAGTATTCACACATACTTGAGAATAAAATTATGTAACACCCGAAAGAGCAAGTAGACGCAGCTGAAATTTTCATCATGTTTTCTTAGTGTAAGTAATATAGATGAGAAAACGTGAGAAATCAAACCGGAGACTGTCGGAGCTTTTTTTGAATCAATAATTTTGATAAAACATTCGAAAAACCTGCATATTCGCTTTACTCATCATTTTTTTTTCCTTGGCCTAAACAGTAAAAAGTCATGTTCACAGATTCTTACTAGACATTATTAATGACCGATCAATTCAGTTTTACCCAATCGTAAGTGAAATCTGAATTTTTTTTCAAAGTAACCCAAATTTCAGCATTTCGACTGATTTCCAACTTTGATAAATTATAATTTCATTCAAAATTAAAATTTAAAACAACCATTTTACAATGTAATTCTACAGACTATTCACAGTAGTCAGGACATATTCTATAAGAAAAATTTAACTTTCGAAAATTGAGTTTTTTCCGCGTTGGGACCACTGTGCGTCGCGCCACCAGGGTTTCCCCGTGGTTAGTATCGCGTACTTAACATATTGCCTGGTACTTGAGCAATTTTTAACTTAGATAGGGACTCATTAACGCTTCCTCGTTCTGTGTTCATTTTTCCTACCAAACAAAACAAAAATAACAATAGTTTGAAGGAATTCCAATTGGAACGGTTGACAACAATTTTGTTAGAATACAAAAGTATAAATTCGATTAGAATATTTTTTTAACTTTTCAATTCATGAACAAAAATCTCGTGACCGACTCTAAGCTCCTTTACATCTTGCATAGTGCTAAAAAAAATATTACATTTGCCAGGAATATGAAATATAATTATTTATAATATACATATGTAAAACATCTTCAAATTTCATTCTGGACATATTGTTACGCCGGGGGGTTGAAACACGAGAATCCATGTTAAACTATATATAACGTTTATTAACAAACTTTAACTTTTAACGATTTAACAATAATTCAACGATAAACTTAGAGACTTGTAGCGATACGTCTTCTCTCTTTGAGATCTCGAATCGCTCTCTTCTATTTTAAAAGTTTGCCGCTTCCTGGCAACCGGAAGCGCGGGAACTCGTTTCCGCAACTTCACATCGTCGCAACATTTTTTTCACACCGTCGCGACGATGTAACTCGGAACTGTAGTGCGGCATTTTCATACTGTCGCAACAATATGATTCCCATGGGTAGGCAATGCGTTGCATGTAAACCTTGTTACAAGAATCTTAGAATCGATACAAAATGGAATTAGCAATTTTCGCTCCAAGCTAACGTAGAAACCGCGTTATAAGAGTGTTTACCGTATAACTAATGGCGCTCAGCCGTTCTGAGATTTAAACGGCGCCCAGCGGGTTAAGGTAGGTCGATCGACGATTTAAAAGGAAAAATCGTGGGCGCGCGTCAGACATCCTAGGGAACCGCGGCGGCGCCGGATGCGCGCGTTCTCTCCCACATCAACAGCGTTAACCTTGATCCTGTAGCGACCGAGGCACCGTCGACGCAAGACGATTATAAACCCGATACGTGGATAATGATGCAGAAACGCGTTCGATGTAAATGGATTTGGCATGTGCGATGGGAGAGGCGAGAATGGTTTCGCGGGCGAAAAAGGAGACGAGTGAAAGAAAACGAGGAAAAAACGAGCGCCAGGGTTGTGGAGGCGGGCAAATATACACATGGGGATAGAAAGAGAGACGGGGGTACACACCGCGGTAATTATAGAGAACAGGTACATCCTCACCGATTTCAATGATTTTTAAATATGTTATAGAAATCAATATTTTGAACAAGTTTTTCCTATACATATTAGGTTGTCCAGAAAGTTCGTGCCAATTTCTAAGAAACATTCAAAAACACGTTTGAGTTTTAATATACAGGGTGTTCCAAAAGTCGGGGAGGAGCCGGAAATGGGGGGTAGCTGAGACGATTCTGAACAACAATTTCCTTTGCAAAAATGTCGGTGGGGGCTTCGTTAAGGAGATATTAAGAGAAAATCCCGACCAATCAGAGCGCGCGTAGACCGTTCGAGCGGACGCGGTAGCGAAGGCTACGCGCTGGCGGCCGCGCTTGTACGCGAACAAGTGACTCGACGTGCATCGAAGGACATTGACGCTGCCGCCTAGCGCGTAGCCTTCGCTACCGCGTCCGCTCGAACGGTCTACGCGCGCTCTGATTGGTCGGGGTGTTCTCTTAATATCTCCTTAACGAACCCCTATCTGACATTTTTGCAAAAGAAATTGTTGTTCAGAATCGTCTCAGCTATCCCCCATTTCCGGCTCCTCCCCGACTTTTGGGACACCCTGTATATTTATTGAATTACATAGGTGCCATTTTGTTCCACACCTTTCCACCTTTTAAGAGATGTATGCATGTTATTTGTTTTCAAGCACTTCAATATATTCAGACCTATTCCAACTACCAAAAATCGACATGGACTTTCCGGACAACCCAATATAACCGTCGCTCGGCCTTAGTTTCCGAGATATTTGCACTCTTTGTTCAATTAAAAAATAAATTAGTGTATCATATCTACCGCATGTAGTCAAATATTCACGCAAGTTCATTTTTAATCATTTGAAAGTAATCCGTTCAGTAACGACGTCAGTGTCAAACTAATTTTTTCTGAGCCTAAACAATCAGCGTAAACAATCGACGATTGACGACTCTACGGTTACGCACACGCAATATTCATTGTTGGTAGTAGCAATGGTATTTTGCAAATATCTCGGAAACTAAGGCCGAACGACGGTTATACGTATAGGAAAATGTAGCTCAAAATGTTGATTTCTACAACATATTTAAAAATCATCGAAATCGGTGAGGATGTACCTGTTCTCTATAATTACCCACACCGCTAGCGAGAGAATTCGCGAGTAGCATGGGCGAGTAGCGAAGGAAAAAGCGAGAAAGCTAGAAAGGAGAGAAAGAAGACGATAAAAGGACGGTATCGATGGCGATGGTGATGGTAAATAGTGACGACGGTGGTGGTGGTTGTTGCGAGTGGAGGTGGCGAACATCGTCCGAGAACCCAGAGAAGTGAGCGTTGACCGTGATCGGGAGGGTGCAGAGGGGGTTCGAGGTTGCTCGAGAGGGGAACGAGTGGGGAGAGAAGCATAGTCATCGAGATGCTTAGCCGTTGAACGTGGTTGAACGGTCGTTGATGTGTGCGAGCGTGTGACAAGGAAAGGGACGAAGGAGGTATACGCGTTGACGAAGAGTGGGGAGAAAGCGGCGACCGAACCGCGGGCCTCCCACATCACGGATCGTCATTCCTAGCCGAGAGTCTTGGACGTTCGCGACGCTTCTCCAGCCCCAGAAAGATTTTTATTTTAACGCGCACGTTTCCACCGTGCTACGTCACGGTTAACGCGTAATCGTGAGTCGATAGTCCGCTAATTAGAACCGAACGCCGAACATCGTTTCCCTCCCTTGACTACCCTCTCCCTTGGAAACTTTGCCTATTCGTTTCCCCCTCCAACTCGTATCCTTTGGCTCGCGTTATACATCCCTCGGGCAGTCGAGAGACAGGGGCAGGGAGAAAGCGCGAACGAAAGTCGGCGTAAAGAGTGGAGAAGGATCAGTGCGAGCACATACGTCGAGAAGGGCGGTTCGACGTAAGAAGTTTAAGTTCTCGATTGGCATCGTTTGGGGAAAGGCCTGGTGTTTGGTACACACGCGGCTCACTTGGGATATATATTCGTTACGTAGCAAGGCGCCGTGTTGTGGTGCTAGCGCGTGTGGGTGTACCACCGGCGTTCCGTTCAGTCCGCCAAAAAGTGAATCGGACGTACCGTAGCGGAACAGGAGACTTGGATCGCCCGACCGTTTCCGATCGACCGAGAAACACGCTCGTTAGAGCGAGAATAAACGCGCAGCTTGCCAGAGGCTCCTTCGCGCCAGCGATTTTACACGCGACTCGTTCCCGTGCTTTTTAGCGAGGATGTCGCACAAGATGCAGGGCCAAGGAGCACCGGTTCACGGGGGCAAATTTCAGGTGAGTCGTTTTTCCCTGGTTTTATTAGGTTGTCCGAAAAGTTTCTTTCGTTTTATTAATAATTAATATATACACAATATTGTATGTTTTATGTTACATTACTGAATTGTGCACGATTCATTTTGCTCCATTACTGTTATTTCTAGTCTAGAGTCTCCATGTTCAAGTATTCTTTAGAATCTTTTTTTTCTTCAAATCCAGAAGGAATTTTTCAATGGTTGCATATATGTATATCCATTCATATTTCAAGGAATCAGTAACACGTAGTTTCATAATTCATGCAGTGTTGCGTGTATTAGTGTAACAATGTAATATATGGATGAATGTAATAATATAATAAATAAGTACATAGATACATACAGTAATATTAGATTGTCCCAAAAGTTTCTTTCGCTTTATTAACACGTTGACTGTCAGAGAAATATTCTTGAAAATTTCTGCTAGGATTAAATATTATTCAGACTATTGGAGACTAAGAGTCTTTGGTTCTTTAGGAACAAGACCTCAGTATATCATTTGTTATCCTTTCAAATTATTTCTTAAAATATTTATTATTATTAATAAATATTCTTAGTATTAGGTTGTCCCAAAAGTTTCTTTCGCTTTATTAATAACTAATACATGCACAATAGTTTGTTTTATGTTACATTACTGAATTGTGTACGATTCATTTTGCTCCATTACTGTTAC